>NW_027490688.1:0-73618 GCF_050948175.1 Xylocopa sonorina | reverse complement strand
ATCGTAGCAATAGAGTTCTAATGCTTCCTAAAACGCGATATCGCATCTCATTTCTATGTTTCATGGTAAGATATAATATGATTTGCGAAGTGTTATGTATTCCTCGTCTACACTTCAAATGAATGTAAATGCGACACTTCTTTGCAAGGAAATAGCGTTTGCAGATGTCTACGTATCGTAGCAATAGAGTTCTAATGCTTCTTAAAACGCGATATCGCATCTCATTTCTATGTTTCATGGTAAGATATAATATGATTTGCGAAGTGTTATGTATTCCTCGTCTACACTTCAAATGAATGTAAATGCGACACTTCTTTGCAAGGAAATAGCGTTTGCAGATGTCTACGTATCGTAGCAATAGAGTTCCTATGATTCTTAAAACGCGATATCGCATCTCATTTCTATGTTTCATGGTAAGATATAATATGATTTGCGAAGTGTTTTGTATTCCTCGTCTACACTTCAAATGAATGTAAATGCGACACTTCCTTGCTAGGAAATAGAGTTTGCAGATGCCTACGTATCGAAGCAATAGAGTTCAAATGCTTCTTAAAACGAGATATTGCATCTCATATCTATGTTTCCTGATAAGATATAATATTCATTGCGAAGTGTTATGCATTCCTCGCCCACGATTCAAATGAATGTAAATGCGACACTTCCTTGCTAGGAAATAGCGTCTGCAGATGTCTAGGTATCGTGGCAATAGAGTTCTAATGCATCTTAAAACGCGATATCGCATCTCATTTCTATGTTTCATGGTAAGATATAATATGATTTGCGAAGTTTTATGCATTCCTCGCCTATGATTCAAATGAATGTAAATGCGACACTTCCTTGCTAGGAAATAGCGTCTGCAGATGTCTAGGTATCGTGGCAATAGAGTTCTAATGCTTCTTAAAACACGATATCGCATCTCATTTCTGTGTTCCATGGTAAGATATAATATGATTTGCGAAGTGTCATGTATTCCTCGTCTACACTACAAATGAATGTAAATGCGACACTTCCTTGCTAGGAAATAGCGTCTGCAGATGTCTAGGTATCGTAGCAATAGAGTTCTAATGCTTCTTAAAACGCGATATCGCATCTCATTTCTATGTTTCATGGTAAGATATAATATGATTTGCGAAGTGTCATGTATTCCTCGTCTACACTTCAAATGAATGTAAATGCGACACTTCTTCGCAAGGAAATAGCGTTTGCAGATGTCTACGTATCGTAGCAATAGAGTTCCTATGATTCTTAAAATGCGATATCGTATCTCATTTCTATGTTTCATGGTAAGATATAGTATGATTTGCGGAGTATTATGTATTCCTCGTCTACACTTCAAATGAATGTAAATGCGACACTTCCTTGCAAGGAAATAGCGTTTGCAGATGTCTACGTATCGTAGCAATAGAGTTCCTATGATTCTTAAAACGCGATATCGCATCTCATTTCTATGTTTCATGGTAAGATATAATATGATTTGCGATGTATCATGTATTCCTCGTCTACACTTCAAATGAATGTAAATGCGACACTTCCTTGGTAGGAAATAGCGTTTGCAGATGTCTACGTATCGTAGCAATAGAGTTCATATGATTCTTAAAACGCGATATCGCATCTCATTTCTATGTTTCATGGTAAGATATAATATGATTTGCGAAGTGTCATGTATTCCTCGCCTACACTTCAAATGAATGTAAATGCGACACATCCTTGCTAGGAAATAGCGTTTGCAGATGTCTACGTATCGAAGCAATAGAGTTCAAATGCTTCTTAAAACGAGATATTGCATCTCATATCTATGTTTCCTGATAAGATATAATATTCATTGCGAAGTGTTATGCATTCCTCGTCTACGATTCAAATGAATGTAAATGCGACATTTCCTTGCAAGGAAATGGCGTTTGCAGTTGTCAACGTATCGTAGCAATAGAGTTCTAATGCTTCCTAAAACGCGATATCGCATCTCATTTCTATGTTTCATGGTAAGATATAATATGATTTGCGAAGTGTAACGTATTCCTCGCCTACACTTCAAATGAATGTAAATGCGACACTTCCTTGCTAGGAAATAGCGTTTGCAGATGTCTACGTATCGAAGCAATAGAGTTCAAATGCTTCTTAAAACGAGATATTGCATCTCATATCTATGTCTCCTGATAAGATATAATATTCATTGCGAAGTGTTATGCATTCCTTGTCTACGATTCAAATGAATGTAAATGCGACACTTCCTTGCAAGGAAATAGCGTTTGCAGATGTCTACGTATCGTAGCAATAGAGTTCTAATGCTTCTTAAAACGCGATATCGCATCTCATTTCTATGTTTCATGGTAAGATGTAATATTATTTGCGAAGTATCATGTATTCCTCGTCTACACTTCAAATGAATGTAAATGCGACACTTCCTTGCTAGGAAATAGCGTCTGCAGATGTCTAGGTATCGTAGCAATAGAGTTCTAATGCTTCTTAAAACGCGATATCGCATCTCATTTCTATGTTTCATGGTAAGATGTAATATTATTTGCGAAGTGTTATGTATTCCTCGTCTATACTTCAAATGAATGTAAATGCGAGACTTCTTTGCTAGGAAATAGCGTTTGCAAATATCTACCTATCGTAGCAATAGTGTTCTAATGCTTCTTAAAACGCGATATCGCATCTCATTTCTATGTTTCATGGTAAGATGTAATATTATTTGCGAAGTGTTATGTATTCCTCGCCTATACTTCAAATGAATGTAAATGCGAGACTTCTTTCCTAGGAAATAGCGTATGCAAATGTCTACCTATCGTAGCAATAGTGTTCTAATGCTTCTTAAAACGCGATATCGCATCTCATTTCTATGTTTCATGGTAAGATATAGTATGATTTGCGAAGTATCATGTATTCCTCGTCTACACTTCAAATGAATGTAAATGCGACACTTCCTTGCTAGGAAATAGCGTTTGCAGAAGTCTACGTATCGTAGCAATAGAGTTCATATGATTCTTAAAACGCGATATCGCATCTCAATTCTATGTTTCATGGTAAGATATAACATGATTTGCGAAGTGTTATGTATTCCTTGTCTACACTTCAAATGAATGTGAATGCGATACTTCCTCGCTAGGAAATAGCGTTTGCAGATGTCTACGTATCGTAGCAATAGCTTTCTAATGCTTCTTAAAACGCGATATCGCATCTCAATTCTATGTTTCATGGTAAGATATAATATGATTTGCGAAGAGTTATGTATTCCTTGTCTACACTTCAAATGAATGTGAATGCGACACTTCTTTGCAAGGAAATAGCGATTGCAGATGTCTACGTCTCGTAGCAATAGAGTTCATATGCTCTTAAAACGCGATATCGCATCTCAATTCTATGTTTCATGGTAAGATATAACATGATTTGCGAAGTGTTATGTATTCCTTGTCTACACTTCAAATGAATGTGAATGCGATACTTCCTCTCTAGGAAATAGCGTTTGCAAATGTCTACCTATCGTAGCAATAGTGTTCTAATGCTTCTTAAAACGCGATATCGCATCTCATTTCTATGTTTCGTGGTAAGATATAATATGATTTGCGAAGTATCATGTATTCCTCGTCTACACTTCAAATGAATGTGAATGCGACACTTCCTCGCTAGGAAATGGCGTTTGCAGATGTCTACGTATCGTAGCAATAGAGTTCCCATGATTCTTAAAACGCGATATCGCATCTCATTTCTATGTTTCATGGTAAGATATAATATGATTTGCGAAGTGTTATGTATTCCTCATCTACACTTCAAATGAATGTAAATGCGACACTTCCTTGCAAGGAAATAGCGTTTGCAAATATCTACCTATCGTAGCAGTAGTGTTCTAATGCTTCTTAGAACGCGATGTCGCATCTCATTTCTATGTTTCATGGTAAGATATAATATGATTTGCGAAGTGTTATGTATTCCTCGTCTACACTTCAAATGAATGTAAATGCGACACTTCCTTGCAAGGAAATAGCGATTGCAGATGTCTACGTCTCGTAGCAATAGAGTTCATATGATTCTTAAAACGCGATATCGCATCTCATTTCTATGTTTCATGGTAAGAAATAACATGATTTGCGAAGTGTTATGTATTCCTTGTCTACGATTCAAATGAATGTAAATGCGACACTTCCTTGCAAGGAAATAGCGTTTGCAGATGTCTACGTATCGTAGCAATAGAGTTCTACTGCTTCTTAAAACGCGATATCGCATCTCAATTCTATGTTTCATGGTAAGATATAATATGATTTGCGAAGTGTTATGTATTCCTCGTCTACAGTTCAAATGAATGTAAATGCGACACTTCCTTGCAAGGAAATAGCGATTGCAGATGTCTACGTCTCGTAGCAATAGAGTTCATATGATTCTTAAAACGCGATATCGCATCTCATTTCTATGTTTCATGGTAAGATATAACATGATTTGCGAAGTGTTATGTATTCCTTGTCTACGATTCAAATGAATGTAAATGCGACACTTCCTTGCAAGGAAATAGCGTTTGCAGATGTCTACGTATCGTAGCAATAGAGTTCTACTGCTTCTTAAAACGCGATATCGCATCTCAATTCTATGTTTCATGGTAAGATATAATATGATTTGCGAAGTGTTATGTATTCCTCGTCTACACTTCAAATGAATGTAAATGCGACACTTCCTTGCAAGGAAATAGCGATTGCAGATGTCTACGTCTCGTAGCAATAGAGTTCATATGATTCTTAAAACGCGATATCGCATCTCATTTCTATGTTTCATGGTAAGATATAACATGATTTGCGAAGTGTTATGTATTCCTTGTCTACACTTCAAATGAATGTGAATGCGATACTTCCTCTCTAGGAAATAGCGTTTGCAAATGTCTACCTATCGTAGCAATAGTGTTCTAATGCTTCTTAAAACGCGATATCGCATCTCATTTCTATGTTTCATGGTAAGATATAATATGATTTGCGAAGTATCATGTATTCCTCGTCTACACTTCAAATGAATGTGAATGCGACACTTCCTCGCTAGGAAATGGCGTTTGCAGATGTCTACGTATCGTAGCAATAGAGTTCCCATGATTCTTAAAACGCGATATCGCATCTCATTTCTATGTTTCATGGTAAGATATAATATGATTTGCGAAGTGTTATGTATTCCTCATCTACACTTCAAATGAATGTAAATGCGACACTTCCTTGCAAGGAAATAGCGTTTGCAAATATCTACCTATCGTAGCAGTAGTGTTCTAATGCTTCTTAGAACGCGATGTCGCATCTCATTTCTATGTTTCATGGTAAGATATAATATGATTTGCGAAGTGTTATGTATTCCTCGTCTACACTTCAAATGAATGTAAATGCGACACTTCCTTGCAAGGAAATAGCGATTGCAGATGTCTACGTCTCGTAGCAATAGAGTTCATATGATTCTTAAAACGCGATATCGCATCTCATTTCTATGTTTCATGGTAAGAAATAACATGATTTGCGAAGTGTTATGTATTCCTTGTCTACGATTCAAATGAATGTAAATGCGACACTTCCTTGCAAGGAAATAGCGTTTGCAGATGTCTACGTATCGTAGCAATAGAGTTCTACTGCTTCTTAAAACGCGATATCGCATCTCAATTCTATGTTTCATGGTAAGATATAATATGATTTGCGAAGTGTTATGTATTCCTCGTCTACAGTTCAAATGAATGTAAATGCGACACTTCCTTGCAAGGAAATAGCGATTGCAGATGTCTACGTCTCGTAGCAATAGAGTTCATATGATTCTTAAAACGCGATATCGCATCTCATTTCTATGTTTCATGGTAAGATATAATATGATTTGCGAAGTGTTATGTATTCCTCGTTTACACTTCAAATGAATGTAAATGCGACACTTCCTTGCAAGGAAATAGCGATTGCAGATGTCTACGTCTCGTAGCAATAGAGTTCATATGATTCTTAAAACGCGATATCGCATCTCATTTCTATGTTTCATGGTAAGATATAACATGATTTGCGAAGTGTTATGTATTCCTTGTCTACACTTCAAATGAATGTGAATGCGATACTTCCTCTCTAGGAAATAGCGTTTGCAAATGTCTACCTATCGTAGCAATAGTGTTCTAATGCTTCTTAAAACGCGATATCGCATCTCATTTCTATGTTTCATGGTAAGATATAATATGATTTGCGAAGTATCATGTATTCCTCGTCTACACTTAAAATGAATGTGAATGCGACACTTCCTCGCTAGGAAATGGCGTTTGCAGATGTCTACGTATCGTAGCAATAGAGTTCCCATGATTCTTAAAACGCGATATCGCATCTCATTTCTATGTTTCATGGTAAGATATAATATGATTTGCGAAGTGTTATGTATTCCTCATCTACACTTCAAATGAATGTAAATGCGACACTTCCTTGCAAGGAAATAGCGTTTGCAAATATCTACCTATCGTAGCAGTAGTGTTCTAATGCTTCTTAGAACGCGATGTCGCATCTCATTTCTATGTTTCATGGTAAGATATAATATGATTTGCGAAGTGTTATGTATTCCTCGTCTACACTTCAAATGAATGTAAATGCGACACTTCCTTGCAAGGAAATAGCGATTGCAGATGTCTACGTCTCGTAGCAATAGAGTTCATATGATTCTTAAAACGCGATATCGCATCTCATTTCTATGTTTCATGGTAAGATATAACATGATTTGCGAAGTGTTATGTATTCCTTGTCTACGATTCAAATGAATGTAAATGCGACACTTCCTTGCAAGGAAATAGCGTTTGCAGATGTCTACGTATCGTAGCAATAGAGTTCCTATGATTCTTAAAACGCGATATCGCATCTCATTTCTATGTTTCATGGTAAGATATAATATGATTTGCGATGTATCATGTATTCCTCGTCTACACTTCAAATGAATGTAAATGCGACACTTCCTTGCTAGGAAATAGCGTTTGCAGATGTCTACGTATCGTAGCAATAGAGTTCTTATGATTCTTAAAACGCGATATCGCATCTCATTTCTATGTTTCATGGTAAGAAATAATATGATTTGCGAAGTATCATGTATTCCTCGTCTACACTTCAAATGAATGTAAATGCGACACTTCCTTGCAAGAAATAGCGTCTGCAGATGTCTAGGTATCGTAGCAATAGAGTACTAATGCTCCTTAAAACGCGATATCGCATCTCATTTCTATGTTTCATGGTAAGATATAATATGATTTGCGAAGTGTCACGTATTCCTCGCCTACACTTCAAATGAATGTAAATGCGACACTTCCTTGCTAGGAAATAGCGTTTGCAGCCGTCTACGCATCGAAGCAATAGAGTTCAAATGCTTCTTAAAACGAGATATTGCATCTCATATCTATGTTTCCTGATAAGATATAATATTCATTTCGAAGTGTTATTCATTCCTAGTCTACGATTCAAATGAATGTAAATGCGACACTTCCTTGCATGGAAATAGCGTTTGCAGATGTCTACGAATCGTAGCAATAGAGTTCTTATGATTCTTAAAACGCGATATCGCATCTCATTTCTATGTTTCATGGTAAAATATAATATTCATTGCGAAGTGTTATGCATTCCTCGTCTACGATTCAAATGAATGTAAATGCGACACTTCCTTGCAAGGAAATAGCGTTTGCAGATGTCTACGTATCGTAGCAATAGAGTTCTTATGATTCTTAAAACGCGATATCGCATCTCATTTCTATGTTTCATGGTAAGATATAATATGATTTGCGAAGTATCATGTATTCCTCGTCTGCACTTCAAATGAATGTGAAAGCGACACTTCCTCGCTAGGAAATGGCGTTTGCAGATGTCTACGTACCGTAGCAATAGATTTCTAATGCTTCTTAAAACGCGATATCGCATCTCATTTCTATGTTTCATGGTAAGATATAATATGAATTGCGAAGTATCATGTATTCTTCGTCTACACTTCAAATGAATGTAAATGCGACACTTCCTTGCTAGGAATTAGCGTTTGCAGATGTCTACGTATCGAAGCAATACAGTTCAAATGCTTCCTAAAACGAGATATTGCATCTCATATTTATGTTTCATGATAAGATATAATATTCATTGCGAAGTGTTATGCATTCCTCGTCTACCATTCAAATGGATGTAAATGCGACACTTCCTTGCTAGGAATTAGCGTTTGCAGATGTCTACGTATCGAAGCAATACAGTTCAAATGCTTCTTAAAACGAGATATTCAATCTCATATCTATGTTTCCTGATAAGATAATATTCATTGCGAAGTGTTATGCATTCCTCGACTACGATTCAAATGAATGTAAATGCGACACTTCCTTGCAAGGAAATAGCGTTTGCAGATGTCTACGTATCGTAGCAATAGAGTTCTTATGATTCTTAAAACGCGATATCGCATCTCGTTTCTATGTTTCATGGTAAGATATAATATGATTTGCGAAGTATTGTGTATTCCTCGTCTACACATCAAATGAATGTGAATGCGACACTTCCTCGCTAGGAAATAGCGTTTGCAGATGTCTACGTATCGTAGCAATAGCTTTCTAATGCTACTTAAAACGCGATATCGAATCTCATTTCTATGTTTCATGCTAAGATGTAATATTCATTGCGAAGTGTTATGTATTCCACGCCTACACTTCAAATGAATATAAATGCGACACTTCCTCGCTAGGAAATGGCGTTTGCAGATGTCTACGTCTCGTAGCAATAGATTTCTAATGCTTCTTAAAACGCGATATCGCATCTCATTTCTATGTTTCATGGTAAGATATAATATGAATTGCGAAGTATCATGTATTCTTCGTCTACACTTCAAATGAATGTAAATGCGACTCTCCCTTGCAAGGAAATAGCGTTTGCAGATGTCTACGTATCGAAGCAATAGAGTTCAAATGCTTCCTAAAACGAGATATTGCATCTCATATCTATGTTTCATGATAAGATATAGTATTCATTGCGAAGTGTTATGCATTCCTCGTCTGCGATTCAAATGGATGTAAATGCGACACTTCCTTGCTAGGAAATAGCGTTTGCAGATGTCTACGTATCGAAGCAATAGATTTCAAATGCTTCTTAAAACAAGATATCGCATCTCAATTCTATGTTTCATGATAAGATGTAATATTCATTGCGAAGTGTCATGTATTCCTCGCCTACACTTCAAATGAATGTAAATGCGACACTTCCTTGCTAGGAAATAGCGTTTGCAGATGTCTACGTATCGTAGCAATAGAGTTCTTATGATTCTTAAAACGCGATATCGCATCCCATTTCTATGTTTCATGGTAAGAAATAATATGATTTGCGAAGTATCATGTATTCCTCGTCTACACTTCAAATGAATGTAAATGCGACACTTCCTTGCAAGAAATAGCGTCTGTAGATGTCTAGGTATCGTAGCAATAGAGTTCTAATGCTTCTTAAAACACGATATCGCATCTCATTTCTATGTTTCATGGTAAGATATAATATGATTTGCGAAGTATCATGTATTCCTCGTCTACCCTTCAATTGAATGTAAATGCGACACTTCCTTGCTAGGAAATAGCGTCTGCAGATGTCTAGGTATCGTAGCAATAGTGTTCCAATGCTTCTTAAAACGCGATATCGCATCTCATTTCTATGTTTCATGGTAAGATATAACATGATTTGCGAAGTGTCACGTATTCCTCGTCTACACTACAAATGAATGTAAATGCGATACTTCCTTGCTAGGAAATAGCGTCTGCAGATGTCTAGGTATCGTAGCAATAGCGTACTAATGCTCCTTAAAACGCGATATCGCATCTCATTTCTATGTTTCATGGTAAGATATAATATGATTTGCGAAGTGTCACGTATTCCTCGCCTACACTTCAAATGAATGTAAATGCGACACTTCCTTGCTAGGAAATAGCGTTTGCAGCCGTCTACGCATCGAAGCAATAGAGTTCAGATGCTTCTTAAAACGAGATATTGCATCTCATATCTATGTTTCCTGATAAGATATAATATTCATTTCGAAGTGTTATTCATTCCTAGTCTACGATTCAAATGAATGTAAATGCGACACTTCCTTGCATGGAAATAGCGTTTGCAGATGTCTACGTATCGTAGCAATAGAGTTCTTATGATTCTTAAAACGCGATATCGCATCTCATTTCTATGTTTCATGGTAAAATATAATATTCATTGCGAAGTGTTATGCATTCCTCGTCTACGATTCAAATGAATGTAAATGCGACACTTCCTTGCAAGGAAATAGCGTTTGCAGATGTCTACGTATCGTAGCAATAGAGTTCTTATGATTCTTAAAACGCGATATCGCATCTCATTTCTATGTTTCATGGTAAGATATAATATGATTTGCGAAGTATCATGTATTCCTCGTCTACACTTCAAATGAATGTGAATGCGATACTTCCTCGCCAGGAAATAGCATTTGCAGATGTCTACGTATCGTAGCAATAGCTTTCTAATGCTTCTTAAAACGCGATATCGATTCTCATTTCTATGTTTCATGGTAAGATATAATATGATTTGCGAAGTGTCACGTATTACTCGCCTACACTTCAAATGAATGTAAATGCGACACTTCCTTGCTAGGAAATAGCGTTTGCAGATGTCTACGTATAGAAGCAATAGAGTTCAAATGCTTCTTAAAACGCGATATCGCATCTCATTTCTATGTTTCATGGTAAGATATAATATGATTTGCGATGTATCATGTATTCCTCGTCTACACATCAAATGAATGTAAATACGACACTTCCTTGCAAGGAAATAGCGTTTGCAGATGTCTACGTATCGTAGCAATAGAGTTCTTATGATTCTTAAAACGCGATATCGCATCTCGTTTCTATGTTTCATGGTAAGATATAATATGATTTGCGAAGTATTGTGTATTCCTCGTCTACACATCAAATGAATGTGAATGCGACACTTCCTCGCTAGGAAATAGCGTTTGCAGATGTCTACGTATCGTAGCAATAGCTTTCTAATGCTACTTAAAACGCGATATCGAATCTCATTTCTATGTTTCATGCTAAGATGTAATATTCATTGCGAAGTGTTATGTATTCCACGCCTACACTTCAAATGAATATAAATGCGACACTTCCTCGCTAGGAAATGGCGTTTGCAGATGTCTACGTCTCGTAGCAATAGATTTCTAATGCTTCTTAAAACGCGATATCGCATCTCATTTCTATGTTTCATGGTAAGATATAATATGAATTGCGAAGTATCATGTATTCTTCGTCTACACTTCAAATGAATGTAAATGCGCCTCTCCCTTGCAAGGAAATAGCGTTTGCAGATGTCTACGTATCGAAGCAATAGAGTTCAAATGCTTCCTAAAACGAGATATTGCATCTCATATCTATGTTTCATGATAAGATATAGTATTCATTGCGAAGTGTTATGCATTCCTCGTCTGCGATTCAAATGGATGTAAATGCGACACTTCCTTGCTAGGAAATAGCGTTTGCAGATGTCTACGTATCGAAGCAATAGATTTCAAATGCTTCTTAAAACAAGATATCGCATCTCAATTCTATGTTTCATGATAAGATGTAATATTCATTGCGAAGTGTCATGTATTCCTCGCCTACACTTCAAATGAATGTAAATGCGACACTTCCTTGCTAGGAAATAGCGTTTGCAGATGTCTACGTATCGTAGCAATAGAGTTCTTATGATTCTTAAAACGCGATATCGCATCCCATTTCTATGTTTCATGGTAAGAAATAATATGATTTGCGAAGTATCATGTATTCCTCGTCTACACTTCAAATGAATGTAAATGCGACACTTCCTTGCAAGAAATAGCGCCTGTAGATGTCTAGGTATCGTAGCAATAGAGTTCTAATGCTTCTTAAAACGCGATATCGCATCTCATTTCTATGTTTCATGGTAAGATATAATATGATTTGCGAAGTATCATGTATTCCTCGTCTACCCTTCAATTGAATGTAAATGCGACACTTCCTTGCTAGGAAATAGCGTCTGCAGATGTCTAGGTATCGTAGCAATAGTGTTCTAATGCTTCTTAAAACGCGATATCGCATCTCATTTCTATGTTTCATGGTAAGATATAATATGATTTGCGAAGTGTCACGTATTACTCGCCTACACTTCAAATGAATGTAAATGCGACACTTCCTTGCTAGGAAATAGCGTTTGCAGATGTCTACGTATAGAAGCAATAGAGTTCAAATGCTTCTTAAAACGCGATATCGCATCTCATTTCTATGTTTCATGGTAAGATATAATATGATTTGCGATGTATCATGTATTCCTCGTCTACACATCAAATGAATGTAAATACGACACTTCCTTGCAAGGAAATAGCGTTTGCAGATGTCTACGTATCGTAGCAATAGAGTTCTTATGATTCTTAAAACGCGATATCGCATCTCGTTTCTATGTTTCATGGTAAGATATAATATGATTTGCGAAGTATTGTGTATTCCTCGTCTACACATCAAATGAATGTGAATGCGACACTTCCTCGCTAGGAAATAGCGTTTGCAGATGTCTACGTATCGTAGCAATAGCTTTCTAATGCTACTTAAAACGCGATATCGAATCTCATTTCTATGTTTCATGCTAAGATGTAATATTCATTGCGAAGTGTTATGTATTCCACGCCTACACTTCAAATGAATATAAATGCGACACTTCCTCGCTAGGAAATGGCGTTTGCAGATGTCTACGTCTCGTAGCAATAGATTTCTAATGCTTCTTAAAACGCGATATCGCATCTCATTTCTATGTTTCATGGTAAGATATAATATGAATTGCGAAGTATCATGTATTCTTCGTCTACACTTCAAATGAATGTAAATGCGACTCTCCCTTGCAAGGAAATAGCGTTTGCAGATGTCTACGTATCGAAGCAATAGAGTTCAAATGCTTCCTAAAACGAGATATTGCATCTCATATCTATGTTTCATGATAAGATATAGTATTCATTGCGAAGTGTTATGCATTCCTCGTCTGCGATTCAAATGGATGTAAATGCGACACTTCCTTGCTAGGAAATAGCGTTTGCAGATGTCTACGTATCGAAGCAATAGATTTCAAATGCTTCTTAAAACAAGATATCGCATCTCAATTCTATGTTTCATGATAAGATGTAATATTCATTGCGAAGTGTCATGTATTCCTCGCCTACACTTCAAATGAATGTAAATGCGACACTTCCTTGCTAGGAAATAGCGTTTGCAGATGTCTACGTATCGTAGCAATAGAGTTCTTATGATTCTTAAAACGCGATATCGCATCCCATTTCTATGTTTCATGGTAAGAAATAATATGATTTGCGAAGTATCATGTATTCCTCGTCTACACTTCAAATGAATGTAAATGCGACACTTCCTTGCAAGAAATAGCGTCTGTAGATGTCTAGGTATCGTAGCAATAGAGTTCTAATGCTTCTTAAAACGCGATATCGCATCTCATTTCTATGTTTCATGGTAAGATATAATATGATTTGCGAAGTATCATGTATTCCTCGTCTACCCTTCAATTGAATGTAAATGCGACACTTCCTTGCTAGGAAATAGCGTCTGCAGATGTCTAGGTATCGTAGCAATAGTGTTCTAATGCTTCTTAAAACGCGATATCGCATCTCATTTCTATGTTTCATGGTAAGATATAACATGATTTGCGAAGTGTCACGTATTCCTCGTCTACACTACAAATGAATGTAAATGCGATACTTCCTTGCTAGGAAATAGCGTCTGCAGATGTCTAGGTATCGTAGCAATAGCGTACTAATGCTCCTTAAAACGCGATATCGCATCTCATTTCTATGTTTCATGGTAAGATATAATATGATTTGCGAAGTGTCACGTATTCCTCGCCTACACTTCAAATGAATGTAAATGCGACACTTCCTTGCTAGGAAATAGCGTTTGCAGCCGTCTACGCATCGAAGCAATAGAGTTCAGATGCTTCTTAAAACGAGATATTGCATCTCATATCTATGTTTCCTGATAAGATATAATATTCATTTCGAAGTGTTATTCATTCCTAGTCTACGATTCAAATGAATGTAAATGCGACACTTCCTTGCATGGAAATAGCGTTTGCAGATGTCTACGTATCGTAGCAATAGAGTTCTTATGATTCTTAAAACGCGATATCGCATCTCATTTCTATGTTTCATGGTAAAATATAATATTCATTGCGAAGTGTTATGCATTCCTCGTCTACGATTCAAATGAATGTAAATGCGACACTTCCTTGCAAGGAAATAGCGTTTGCAGATGTCTACGTATCGTAGCAATAGAGTTCTTATGATTCTTAAAACGCGATATCGCATCTCATTTCTATGTTTCATGGTAAGATATAATATGATTTGCGAAGTATCATGTATTCCTCGTCTACACTTCAAATGAATGTGAATGCGATACTTCCTCGCCAGGAAATAGCATTTGCAGATGTCTACGTATCGTAGCAATAGCTTTCTAATGCTTCTTAAAACGCGATATCGATTCTCATTTCTATGTTTCATGGTAAGATATAATATGATTTGCGAAGTGTCACGTATTACTCGCCTACACTTCAAATGAATGTAAATGCGACACTTCCTTGCTAGGAAATAGCGTTTGCAGATGTCTACGTATAGAAGCAATAGAGTTCAAATGCTTCTTAAAACGCGATATCGCATCTCATTTCTATGTTTCATGGTAAGATATAATATGATTTGCGATGTATCATGTATTCCTCGTCTACACTTCAAATGAATGTAAATACGACACTTCCTTGCTAGGAAATAGCGTTTGCAGATGTCTACGTATCGTAGCAATAGAGTTCTTATGATTCTTAAAACGCGATATCGCATCTCATTTCTATGTTTCATGGTAAGAAATAATATGATTTGCGAAGTGTCACGTATTCCTCGCCTACACTTCAAATGAATGTAAATGCGACACTTCCTTGCTAGGAAATAGCGTTTGCAGCCGTCTACGCATCGAAGCAATAGAGTTCAGATGCTTCTTAAAACGAGATATTGCATCTCATATCTATGTTTCCTGATAAGATATAATATTCATTTCGAAGTGTTATTCATTCCTAGTCTACGATTCAAATGAATGTAAATGCGACACTTCCTTGCATGGAAATAGCGTTTGCAGATGTCTACGTATCGTAGCAATAGAGTTCTTATGATTCTTAAAACGCGATATCACATCTCATTTCTATGTTTCATGGTAAAATATAATATTCATTGCGAAGTGTTATGCATTCCTCGTCTACGATTCAAATGAATGTAAATGCGACACTTCCTTGCAAGGAAATAGCGTTTGCAGATGTCTACGTATCGTAGCAATAGAGTTCTTATGATTCTTAAAACGCGATATCGCATCTCATTTCTATGTTTCATGGTAAGATATAATATGATTTGCGAAGTATCATGTATTCCTCGTCTACACTTCAAATGAATGTGAATGCGATACTTCCTCGCCAGGAAATAGCATTTGCAGATGTCTACGTATCGTAGCAATAGCTTTCTAATGCTTCTTAAAACGCGATATCGATTCTCATTTCTATGTTTCATGGTAAGATATAATATGATTTGCGAAGTGTCACGTATTACTCGCCTACACTTCAAATGAATGTAAATGCGACACTTCCTTGCTAGGAAATAGCGTTTGCAGATGTCTACGTATAGAAGCAATAGAGTTCAAATGCTTCTTAAAACGCGATATCGCATCTCATTTCTATGTTTCATGGTAAGATATAATATGATTTGCGATGTATCATGTATTCCTCGTCTACACTTCAAATGAATGTAAATGCGACACTTCCTTGCTAGGAAATAGCGTTTGCAGATGTCTACGTATCGTAGCAATAGAGTTCTTATGATTCTTAAAACGCGATATCGCATCTCATTTCTATGTTTCATGGTAAGAAATAATATGATTTGCGAAGTATCATGTATTCCTCGTCTACACTTCAAATGAATGTAAATGCGACACTTCCTTGCAAGGAAATAGCGATTGCAGATGTCTACGTCTCGTAGCAATAGAGTTCATATGATTCTTAAAACGCGATATCGCATCTCATTTCTATGTTTCATGGTAAGATATAACATGATTTGCGAAGTGTTACGTATTCCTCGTCTACACTTCAAATGAATGTAAATGCGACACTTCCTTGCTAGGAAATAGCGTCTGCAGATGTCTAGGTATCGTAGCAATAGAGTTCTAATGCTTCTTAAAACGCGATAACGCATCTCAATTCTATGTTTCATGGTAAGATATAATATGATTTGCGAAGTGTTATGTATTCCTCGTCTACACTTCAAGTGAATGTAAATGCGACACTTCCTTGCAAGGAAATAGCGATTGCAGATGTCTACGTCTCGTAGCAATAGAGTTCATATGATTCTTAAAACGCGATATCGCATCTCATTTCTATGTTTCATGGTAAGATATAACATGATTTGCGAAGTGTTATGTATTCCTTGTCTACGATTCAAATGAATCTAAATGCGACACTTCCTTGCAAGGAAATAGCGTTTGCAGATGTCTACGTATCGTAGCAATAGAGTTCAAATGCATCTTAAAACGCGATATCGCATCTCATTTCTATGTTTCATGGTAAGATATAATATGATTTGCGAAGTGTTATGTATTCCTCGTCTACATATCAACTAAATGTAAATGCGCACTTCCTTGCAAGGAAATATCGTTTGCAGATGTCTACGTATCGTAGCAATAGAGTTCCTATGATTCTTAAAGCGCGATATCGCATCCCATTTCTATGTTTCATGGTAAGATATAATATGATTTGCGAAGTGTTATGTATTCCTCGTCTACACTTCAAATGAATGTAAATGCGACACTTCTTTGCAAGGAAATAGCGTTTGCAGATGTCTACGTATCGTAGCAATAGAGTTCCTATGATTCTTAAAACGCGATATCGTATCTCATTTCTATGTTTCATGGTAAGATATAATATGATTTGCGGAGTGTTATGTATTCCTCGTCTACACTTCAAATGAATGTAAATGCGACACTTCCTTGCAAGGAAATAGCGTTTGCAGATGTCAACGTATCGAAGCAATAGAGTTCAAATGCTTCTTAAAACGAGATATTGCATCTCTTATCTATGTTTCATGATAAGATATAATATTCATTGCGAAGTGTTATGCATTCCTCGCCTACGGTTCAAATGAATGTAAATGCGACACTTCCTTGCAAGGAAATAGCGTTTGCAGATGTCTACGTATCGTAGCAATAGAGTTCTACTGCTTCTTAAAACGCGATATCGCATCTCAATTCTATGTTTCATGGTGAGATATAATATGATTTGCTAAGTGTCATGTATTCCTCGCCTACACTTCAAATGAATGTAAATGCGACACTTCTTTGCTAGGAAATAGCGTTTGCAAATGTCTACCTATCGTAGCAATAGTGTTCTAATGCTTCTTAAAACGCGATATCGCATCTCAGTTCTATGTTTCATGGTAAGATATAATATGATTTGCGAAGTGTTATGTATTCCTCGTCTACACTTCAAATGAATGTAAATGCGACACTTCCTTGCAAGGAAATAGCGATTGCAGATGTCTACGTATCGTAGCAATAGAGTTCATATGATTCTTAAAACGCGATATCGCATTTCAATTCTATGTTTCATGGTAAGATATAACATGATTTGCGAAGTGTTACGTATTTCTTGTCTACACTTCAAATGAATGTGAATGCGATACTTCCTCGCTAGGAAATAGCGTTTGCAGATGTCTACGTATCGTAGCAATAGCTTTCTAATGCTTCTTAAAACGCGATATCGAATCTCATTTCTATGTTTCATGGTGAGATATAATATGATTTGCGAAGTGTCATGTATTTCTCGCCTACACTTCAAATGAATGTAAATGCGACACTTTCTTGCAAGGAAATAGCGTTTGCAGATGTCTACGTATCGTAGCAATAGCTTTCTAATGCTTCTTAAAACGCGATATCGAATCTCATTTCTATGTTTCATGGTGAGATATAATATGATTTGCGAAGTGTCATGTATTCCTCGCCTACACTTCAAATGAATGTAAATGCGACACTTCCTTGCTAGGAAATAGCGTTTGCAGATGTCTACGTATCGAAGCAATAGAGTTCAAATGCTTCTTAAAACGAGATATTGCATCTCATATCTATGTTTCCTGATAAGATATAATATTCATTGCGACGTGTTATGCATTCCTCGTCTACGATTCAAATGAATGTAAATGCGACATTTCCTTGCAAGGAAATAGCGTTTGCAGATGTCAACGTATCGTAGCAATAGAGTTCTAATGCTTCTTAAAACGCGATATCGCATCTCATTTCTATGTTTCATGGTAAGATATAATATGACTTGCGAAGTGTGATGTATTCCTCGTCTACACTTCAAATGAATGTAAATGCGACACTTCCTTGCAAGGAAATAGCGATTGCAGATGTCTACGTCTCGTAGCAATAGAGTTCATATGTTCTTAAAACGCGATTTCGCATCTCAATTCTATGTTTCATGGTAAGATATAACATGATTTGCGAAGTGTTATGTATTCCTTGTCTACACTTCAAATGAATGTGAATGCGATACTTCCTCGCTAGGAAATAGCGTCTGCAGATGTCTAGGTATCGTAGCAATAGAGTCCTAATGCTTCCTAAAACGCGATATCGCATCTCATTTCTATGTTTCATGGTGATATATAATATGATTTGCGAAGTATCATGTATTCTTCGTCTACACTTCAAATGAATGTAAATGCGACTCTCCCTTGCAAGGAAATAGCGTTTGCAGATGTCTACGTATCGAAGCAATAGAGTTCAAATGCTTCCTAAAACGAGATATTGCATCTCATATTTATGTTTCATGATAAGATATAATATTCATTGCGAAGTGTTATGCATTCCTCGTCTGCGATTCAAATGGATGTAAATGCGACACTTCCTTGCTAGGAAATAGCGTTTGCAGATGTTTACGTATCGAAGCAATAGATTTCAAATGCTTCTTAAAACAAGATATCGCATCTCAATTCTATGTTTCATGATAAGATGTAATATTCATTGCGAAGTGTCATGTATTCCTCGCCTACACTTCAAATGAATGTAAATGCGACACTTCCTTGCAAGGAAATAGCGTTTGCAGATGTCTACGTATCGTAGCAATAGAGTTCTAATGCTTCTTAAAACACGATATCGCATCTCATTTCTATGTTTCATGCTAAGATATAATATGATTTGCGAAGTGTGATGTATTCCTAGTCTACACTTCAAATGAATGTAAATGCGACACTTCCTTGCAAGGAAATAGCGATTGCAGATGTCTACGTCTCGTAGCAATAGAGTTCATATGTTCTTAAAACGCGATATCGCATCTCAATTCTATGTTTCATGGTAAGATATAACATGATTTGCGAAGTGTTATGTATTCCTTGTCTACACTTCAAATGAATGTGAATGCGATACTTCCTCTCTAGGAAATAGCGTTTGCAAATGTCTACCTATCGTAGCAATAGTGTTCTAATGCTTCTTAAAACGCGATATCGCATCTCATTTCTATGTTTCATGGTAAGATATAATATGATTTGCGAAGTATCATGTATTCCTCGTCTACACTTCAAATGAATGTGAATGCGACACTTCCTCGCTAGGAAATGGCGTTTGCAGATGTCTACGTATCGTAGCAATAGAGTTCCCATGATTCTTAAAACGCGATATCGCATCTCATTTCTATGTTTCATGGTAAGATATAATATGATTTGCGAAGTGTTATGTATTCCTCATCTACACTTCAAATGAATGTAAATGCGACACTTCCTTGCAAGGAAATAGCGTTTGCAAATATCTACCTATCGTAGCAGTAGTGTTCTAATGCTTCTTAGAACGCGATGTCGCATCTCATTTCTATGTTTCATGGTAAGATATAATATGATTTGCGAAGTGTTATGTATTCCTCGTCTACACTTCAAATGAATGTAAATGCGACACTTCCTTGCAAGGAAATAGCGATTGCAGATGTCTACGTCTCGTAGCAATAGAGTTCATATGATTCTTAAAACGCGATATCGCATCTCATTTCTATGTTTCATGGTAAGAAATAACATGATTTGCGAAGTGTTATGTATTCCTTGTCTACGATTCAAATGAATGTAAATGCGACACTTCCTTGCAAGGAAATAGCGTTTGCAGATGTCTACGTATCGTAGCAATAGAGTTCTACTGCTTCTTAAAACGCGATATCGCATCTCAATTCTATGTTTCATGGTAAGATATAATATGATTTGCGAAGTGTTATGTATTCCTCGTCTACACTTCAAATGAATGTAAATGCGACACTTCCTTGCAAGGAAATAGCGATTGCAGATGTCTACGTCTCGTAGCAATAGAGTTCATATGATTCTTAAAACGCGATATCGCATCTCATTTCTATGTTTCATGGTAAGATATAACATGATTTGCGAAGTGTTATGTATTCCTTGTCTACGATTCAAATGAATGTAAATGCGACACTTCCTTGCAAGGAAATAGCGTTTGCAGATGTCTACGTATCGTAGCAATAGAGTTCCTATGATTCTTAAAACGCGATATCGCATCTCATTTCTATGTTTCATGGTAAGATATAATATGATTTGCGATGTATCATGTATTCCTCGTCTACACTTCAAATGAATGTAAATGCGACACTTCCTTGCTAGGAAATAGCGTTTGCAGATGTCTACGTATCGTAGCAATAGAGTTCTTATGATTCTTAAAACGCGATATCGCAATCTCATTTCTATGTTTCATGGTAAGAAATAATATGATTTGCGAAGTATCATGTATTCCTCGTCTACACTTCAAATGAATGTAAATGCGACACTTCCTTGCAAGAAATAGCGTCTGTAGATGTCTAGGTATCGTAGCAATAGAGTTCTAATGCTTCTTAAAACGCGATATCGCATCTCATTTCTATGTTTCATGGTAAGATATAATATGATTTGCGAAGTATCATGTATTCCTCGTCTACCCTTCAATTGAATGTAAATGCGACACTTCCTTGCTAGGAAATAGCGTCTGCAGATGTCTAGGTATCGTAGCAATAGTGTTCTAATGCTTCTTAAAACGCGATATCGCATCTCATTTCTATGTTTCATGGTAAGATATAACATGATTTGCGAAGTGTCATGTATTCCTCGTCTACACTACAAATGAATGTAAATGCGATACTTCCTTGCGAGGAAATAGCGTCTGCAGATGTCTAGGTATCGTAGCAATAGAGTACTAATGCTCCTTAAAACGCGATATCGCATCTCATTTCTATGTTTCATGGTAAGATATAATATGATTTGCGAAGTGTCACGTATTACTCGCCTACACTTCAAATGAATGTAAATGCGACACTTCCTTGCTAGGAAATAGCGTTTGCAGATGTCTACGTATAGAAGCAATAGAGTTCAAATGCTTCTTAAAACGAGATATTGCATCTCATATCTATGTTTCCTGATAAGATATAATATTCATTTCGACGTGTTATGCATTCCTCGTCTACGATTCAAATGAATGTGAATGCGACACTTCCTTGCAAGGAAATAGCGTTTGCAGATGTCTACGTATCGTAGCAATAGAGTTCTTGTGATTCTTAAAACGCGATATCGCATCTCATTTCTATGTTTCATGGTAAGATATAATATGATTTGCGAAGTATCATGTATTCCTCGTCTACACTTCAAATGAATGTAAATGCGACACTTCCTTGCTAGGAAATAGCGTCTGCAGATGTCTAGGTATCGTAGCAATAGAGTTCTAATGCTTCTTAAAACGCGATATCGCATCTCATTTCTATGTTTCATGGTAAAATATAATATGATTTGCGAAGTGTTATGTATTCCTCGTCTACACTTCAAATGAATGTAAATGCGACACTTCCTTGCAAGGAAATAGCGATTGCAGATGTCTACGTCTCGTAGCAATAGAGTTCATATGATTCTTAAAACGCGATATCGCATCTCATTTCTATGT
This sequence comes from Xylocopa sonorina, assembly GCF_050948175.1. Lineage (NCBI taxonomy): Eukaryota > Metazoa > Arthropoda > Insecta > Hymenoptera > Apidae > Xylocopa > Xylocopa sonorina. Next base: position 51,645 of record NW_027490688.1, on the reverse strand, counting down.
TTCATGGTAAGATATAACATGATTTGCGAAGTGTTATGTATTCCTTGTCTACGATTCAAATGAATGTAAATGCGACACTTCCTTGCAAGGAAATAGCGTTTGCAGATGTCTACGTATCGTAGCAATAGAGTTCTAATGCTTCTTAAAACGCGATATCGCATCTCATTTCTATGTTTCATGGTAAGATATAATATGATTTGCGAAGTGTTATCTATTCCTCGTCTACACATCAACTAAATGTAAATGCGCACTTCCTTGCAAGGAAATAGCGTTTGCAGATGTCAACGTATCGTAGCAATAGAGTTCTAATGCTTCTTAAAACGCGATATCGCATCTCATTTCTATGTTTCATGGTAAGATATAATATGATTTGCGAAGTGTTATCTATTCCTCGTCTACACATCAACTAAATGTAAATGCGCACTTCCTTGCAAGGAAATAGCGTTTGCAGATGTCAACGTATCGTAGCAATAGAGTTCTAATGCTTCTTAAAACGCGATATTGCATCTCATATCTATGTTTCCTGATAAGATACAATATTCATTGCGACGTGTTATGCATTCCTCGTCTACGATTCAAATGAATGTAAATGCGACATTTCCTTGCAAGGAAATAGCGTTTGCAGATGTCAACGTATCGTAGCAATAGAGTTCTAATGCTTCTTAAAACGCGATATCGCATCTCATTTCTATGTTTCATGGTGATATATAATATGATTTGCAAAGTGTCATGTATTCCTCGCCTACACTTCAAATGAATGTAAATGCGACACTTCCTTGCTAGGAAATAGCGTTTGCAGATATCTACGTATCGAAGCAATAGAGTTCAAATGCTTCTTAAAACGAGATATTGCATCTCATATCTATGTTTCCCGATAAGATATAATATTCATTGCGAAGTGTTATGCATTCCTCGTCTACGATTCAAATGAATGTAAATGCGACACTTCCTTGCAAGGAAATAGCGTTTGCAGATGTCTACGTTTCGCAGCAATAGAGTTCTAATGCTTCTTAAAACGCGATATCGCATCTCATTTCTATGTTTCATGGTAAGATATAATATGATTTGCGAAGTGTTATGTATTCCTCGTCTACACATCAACTAAATGTAAATGCGCACTTCCTTGCAAGGAAATAGCGTTTGCAGATGTCTACGTATCGTAGCAATAGCTTTCTAATGCTACTTAAAACGCGATATCGAATCTCATTTCTATGTTTCATGCTAAGATGTAATATTCATTGCGAAGTGTTATGTATTCCACGCCTACACTTCAAATGAATATAAATGCGACACTTCCTCGCTAGGAAATGGCGTTTGCAGATGTCTACGTCTCGTAGCAATAGATTTCTAATGCTTCTTAAAACGCGATATCGCATCTCATTTCTATGTTTCATGATAAGATGTAATATTCATTGCGAAGTGTCATGTATTCCTCGCCTACACTTCAAATGAATGTAAATGCGACACTTCCTTGCAAGGAAATAGCGTTTGCAGATGTCTACGTATCGTAGCAATAGAGTTCTTATGATTCTTAAAACGCGATATCGCATCTCATTTCTATGTTTCATGGTAAGATATAATATGATTTGCGAAGTGTTATGTATTCCTCGTCTACACATCAACTAAATGTAAATGCGCACTTCCTTGCAAGGAAATAGCGTTTGCAGATGTCTACGTATCGTAGCAATAGCTTTCTAATGCTACTTAAAACGCGATATCGAATCTCATTTCTATGTTTCATGCTAAGATGTAATATTCATTGCGAAGTGTTATGTATTCCACGCCTACACTTCAAATGAATATAAATGCGACACTTCCTCGCTAGGAAATGGCGTTTGCAGATGTCTACGTCTCGTAGCAATAGATTTCTAATGCTTCTTAAAACGCGATATCGCATCTCATTTCTATGTTTCATGATAAGATGTAATATTCATTGCGAAGTGTCATGTATTCCTCGCCTACACTTCAAATGAATGTAAATGCGACACTTCCTTGCAAGGAAATAGCGTTTGCAGATGTCTACGTATCGTAGCAATAGAGTTCTTATGATTCTTAAAACGCGATATCGCATCTCATTTCTATGTTTCATGGTAAGATATAATATGATTTGCGAAGTATTGTGTATTCCTCGTCTACACTTCAAATGAATGTGAATGCGACACTTCCTCGCTGGGAAATAGCGTCTGCAGATGTCTAGGTATCGTAGCAATAGAGTTCTAATGCTTCTTAAAACGCGATATCGCATCTCATTTCTATGTTTCATGCTAAGATATAATATGATTTGCGAAGTGTGATGTATTCCTAGTCTACACTTCAAATGAATGTAAATGCGACACTTCCTTGCAAGGAAATAGCGATTGCAGACGTCTACGTCTCGTAGCAATAGAGTTCATATGTTCTCAAAACGCGATATCGCATCTCAATTCTATGTTTCATGGTAAGATATAACATGATTTGCGAAGTGTTATGTATTCCTTGTCTGCACTTCAAATGAATGTGAATGCGATACTTCCTCTCTAGGAAATAGCGTTTGCAAATGTCTACCTATCGTAGCAATAGTGTTCTAATGCTTCTTAAAACGCGATATCGCATCTCATTTCTATGTTTCATGGTAAGATATAATATGATTTGCGAAGTATCATGTATTCCTCGTCTACACTTCAAATGAATGTGAATGCGACACTTCCTCGCTAGGAAATGGCGTTTGCAGATGTCTACGTATCGTAGCAATAGAGTTCCCATGATTCTTAAAACGCGATATCGCATCTCATTTCTATGTTTCATGGTAAGAAATAACATGATTTGCGAAGTGTTATGTATTCCTTGTCTACGATTCAAATGAATGTAAATGCGACACTTCCTTGCAAGGAAATAGCGTTTGCAGATGTCTACGTATCGTAGCAATAGAGTTCTACTGCTTCTTAAAACGCGATATCGCATCTCAATTCTATGTTTCATGGTAAGATATAATATGATTTGCGAAGTGTTATGTATTCCTCGTCTACACTTCAAATGAATGTAAATGCGACACTTCCTTGCAAGGAAATAGCGATTGCAGATGTCTACGTCTCGTAGCAATAGAGTTCATATGATTCTTAAAACGCGATATCGCATCTCATTTCTATGTTTCATGGTAAGATATAACATGATTTGCGAAGTGTTATGTATTCCTTGTCTACGATTCAAATGAATGTAAATGCGACACTTCCTTGCAAGGAAATAGCGTTTGCAGATGTCTACGTATCGTAGCAATAGAGTTCCTATGATTCTTAAAACGCGATATCGCATCTCATTTCTATGTTACATGGTAAGATATAATATGATTTGCGATGTATCATGTATTCCTCGTCTACACTTCAAATGAATGTAAATGCGACACTTCCTTGCTAGGAAATAGCGTTTGCAGATGTCTACGTATCGTAGCAATAGAGTTCTTATGATTCTTAAAACGCGATATCGCATCTCATTTCTATGTTTCATGGTAAGAAATAATATGATTTGCGAAGTATCATGTATTCCTCGTCTACACTTCAAATGAATGTAAATGCGACACTTCCTTGCAAGAAATAGCGTCTGTAGATGTCTAGGTATCGTAGCAATAGAGTTCTAATGCTTCTTAAAACGCGATATCGCATCTCATTTCTATGTTTCATGGTAAGATATAATATGATTTGCGAAGTATCATGTATTCCTCGTCTACCCTTCAATTGAATGTAAATGCGACACTTCCTTGCTAGGAAATAGCGTCTGCAGATGTCTAGGTATCGTAGCAATAGTGTTCTAATGCTTCTTAAAACGCGATATCGCATCTCATTTCTATGTTTCATGGTAAGATATAACATGATTTGCGAAGTGTCACGTATTCCTCGTCCACACTACAAATGAATGTAAATGCGATACTTCCTTGCTAGGAAATAGCGTCTGCAGATGTCTAGGTATCGTAGCAATAGAGTACTAATGCTCCTTAAAACGCGATATCGCATCTCATTTCTATGTTTCATGGTAAGATATAATATGATTTGCGAAGTGTCACGTATTCCTCGCCTACACTTCAAATGAATGTAAATGCGACACTTCCTTGCTAGGAAATAGCGTTTGCAGCTGTCTACGCCTCGAAGCAATAGAGTTCAAATGCTTCTTAAAACGAGATATTGCATCTCATATCTATGTTTCCTGATAAGATATAATATTCATTTCGAAGTGTTATTCATTCCTAGTCTACGATTCAAATGAATGTAAATGCGACACTTCCTTGCAAGGAAATAGCGTTTGCAGATGTCTACGTATCGTAGCAATAGAGTTCCTATGATTCTTAAAACGCGATATCGCATCTCATTTCTATGTTTCATGGTAAGATATAATATGATTTGCGATGTATCATGTATTCCTCGTCTACACTTCAAATGAATGTAAATACGACACTTCCTTGCTAGGAAATAGCGTTTGCAGATGTCTACGTATCGTAGCAATAGAGTTCTTATGATTCTTAAAACGCGATATCGCATCTCATTTCTATGTTTCATGGTAAGAAATAATATGATTTGCGAAGTATCATGTATTCCTCGTCTACACTTCAAATGAATGTAAATGCGACATTTCCTTGCAAGAAATAGCGTCTGTAGATGTCTAGGTATCGTAGCAATAGAGTTCTAATGCTTCTTAAAACGCGATATCGCATCTCATTTCTATGTTTCATGGTAAGATATAATATGATTTGCGAAGTATCGTGTATTCCTCGTCTACCCTTCAATTGAATGTAAATGCGACACTTCCTTGCTAGGAAATAGCGTCTGCAGATGTCTAGGTATCGTAGCAATAGTGTTCTAATGCTTCTTAAAACGCGATATCGCATCTCATTTCTATGTTTCATGGTAAGATATAACATGATTTGCGAAGTGTCATGTATTCCTCGTCTACACTACAAATGAATGTAAATGCGATACTTCCTTGCTAGGAAATAGCGTCTGCAGATGTCTAGGTATCGTAGCAATAGAGTACTAGTGCTCCTTAAAACGCGATATCGCATCTCATTTCTATGTTTCATGGTAAGATATAATATGATTTGCGAAGTGTCACGTATTCCTCGCCTACACTTCAAATGAATGTAAATGCGACACTTCCTTGCAAGGAAATAGCGTTTGCAGATGTCTACGTATCGTAGCAATAGAGTTCTTATGATTCTTAAAACGCGACATCGCATCTCATTTCTATGTTTCATGGTAAGATATAATATGATTTGCGAAGTATCATGTATTCCTCGTCTACACTTCAAATGAATGTGAATGCGATACTTCCTCGTCAGGAAATAGCATTTGCAGATGTCTACGTATCGTAGCAATAGCTTTCTAATGCTTCTTAAAACGCGATATCGATTATCATTTCTATGTTTCATGGTAAGATATAATATGATTTGCGAAGTGTCACGTATTACTCGCCTACACTTCAAATAAATGTAAATGCGACACTTCCTTGCTAGGAAATAGCGTTTGCAGATGTCTACGTATAGAAGCAATAGAGTTCAAATGCTTCTTAAAACGAGATATTGCATCTCATATCTATGTTTCCTGATAAGATATAATATTCATTTCGACGTGTTATGCATTCCTCGTCTACGATTCAAATGAATGTAAATGCGGCACTTCCTTGCAAGGAAATAGCGTTTGCAGATGTCTACGTATCGTAGCAATAGAGTTCTTATGATTCTTAAAACGCGATATCGCATCTCATTTCTATGTTTCATGGTAAGATATAATATGATTTGCGAAGTATCATGTATTCCTCGTCTACACTTCAAATGAATGTAAATGCGACACTTCCTTGCTAGGAAATAGCGTCTGCAGATGTCTAGGTATCGTATAAATAGAGTTCTAATGCTTCTTAAAACGCGATATCGCATCTCATTTCTATGTTTCATGGTAAAATATAATATGATTTGCGAAGTGTTATGTATTCCTCGTCTACACTTCAAATGAATGTAAATGCGACACTTCCTTGCAAGGAAATAGCGATTGCAGATGTCTACGTCTCGTAGCAATAGAGTTCATATGATTCTTAAAACGCGATATCGCATCTCATTTCTATGTTTCATGGTAAGATATAACATGATTTGCGAAGTGTTATGTATTCCTCGTCTACACTTCAAATGAATGTAAATGCGACACTTCCTTGCAAGGAAATAGCGTTTGCAGATGTCTGCGTATCGAAGCAATAGAGTTCAAATGCTTCTTAAAACGAGATATTGCATCTCATATCTATGTTTCCTGATAAGATATAATATTCATTGCGAAGTGTTATGCATTCCTCGTCTACGCTTCAAATGAATGTAAATGCGACACTTCCTTGCAAGGAAATAGCGTTTGCAGATGTCTACGTATCGTAGCAATAGAGTTCTTAAGATTCATAAAACGCGATATCGCATCTCCTTTCTATGTTTCATGGTATGATATAATATGATTTGCGAAGTATCATGTATTCCTCGTCTACACTTCAATTGAATGTAAATGCGACACTTCCTTGCTAGGAAATAGCGTCTGCAGATGTCTAGGTATCGTAGCAATAGAGTTCTAATGCTTCTTAAAACGCGATATCGCATCACATTTCTATGTTTCATGGTAAGATATAATATGATTTACGAAGTTTTATGTATTCCTCGTCTACACTTCAAATGAATGTAAGTGCGACACTTCCTTGCAAGGAAATACCGATTGCAGATGTCTACGTCTCGTAGCAATAGAGTTCATATGATTCTTAAAACGCGATGTCGAATCTCATTTCTATGTTTCATGGTAAGATATAATATGATTTGCGAAGTGTCATGTATTCCTCGTCTACACTTCAAATGAATGTAAATGCGACACTTCCTTGCAAGGAAATAGCGTTTGCAGATGTCTACGTATCGTAGCAATAGAATTCTAATGCTTCTTAAAACGCGATATCGCATCTCATTTCTATGTTTCATGGTAAGATATAACATGATTTGCGAAGTGTTATGTATTCCTCGTCTACACTTCAAATGAATGTGAATGCGATACTTCATCGCTAGGAAATAGCGTTTGCAGATGTCTACGTATCGAAGCAATAGAGTTCAAATGCTTCCTAAAACGAGATATTGCATCTCATATCTATGTTTCATGATAAGCTATAATATTCATTGCGAAGTGTTATGCATTCCTCCTCTACGATTCAAATGGATGTAAATGCGACACTTCCTTGCTAGGAAATAGCGTTTGCAGATGTCGACGTATCGTAGCAATAGAGTTCTAATGCTTCCTAAAACGCGATATCGCATCTCATTTCTATGTTTCATGGTAAGATATAATATGATTTGCGAAGTGTGATGTATTCCTCGTCTGCACTTCAAATGAATGTAAATGCGACACTTCCTTGCAAGGAAATAGCGATTGCAGATGTCTACGTCTCGTAGCAATAGAGTTCATATGTTCTTAAAACGCGATATCGCATCTCAATTCTATGTTTCATGGTAAGATATAATATGATTTGCGAAGTGTTATGTATTCCTCGTCTACACTTCAAATGAATGTAAATGCGACACTTCCTTGCTAGGAATTAGCGTTTGCAGATGTCTACGTATCGAAGCAATACAGTTCAAATGCTTCTTAAAACGAGATATTCAATCTCATATCTATGTTTCCTGATAAGATAATATTCATTGCGAAGTGTTATGCATTCCTCGACTACGATTCAAATGAATGTAAATGCGACACTTCCTTGCAAGGAAATAGCGTTTGCAGATGTCTACGTATCGTAGCAATAGAGTTCTTATGATTCTTAAAACGCGATATCGCATCTCGTTTCTATGTTTCATGGTAAGATATAATATGATTTGCGAAGTATCATGTATTCCTCGTCTACACTTCAAATGAATGTAAATGCGACACTTCCTTGCTAGGAAATAGCGTCTGCAGATGTCTAGGTATCGTAGCAATAGAGTTCTAATGCTTCTTAAAACGCGATATCGCATCTTATTTCTATGTTTCATGGTAAGATGTAATATTATTTGCGAAGTGTTATATATTCCTCGCCTATACTTCAAATGAATGTAAATGCGAGACTTCTTTGCTAGGAAATAGCGTTTGCAAATGTCTACCTATCGTAGCAATAGTGTTCTAATGCTTCTTAAAACGCGATATCGCATCTCATTTCTATGTTTCATGGTAAGATATAATATGATTTGCGAAGTATCATGTATTCCTCGTCTACATTTCAAACGAATGTAAATGCGACACTTCCTTGCTAGGAAATAGCGTCTGCAGATGTCTAGGTATCGTAGCAATAGAGTTCTAATGCTTCTTAAAACGCGATATCGCATCTCATTTCTATGTTTCATGGTAAGATGTAATATTATTTGCGAAGTGTTATGTATTCCTCGCCTATACTTCAAATGAATGTAAATGCGAGACTTCTTTGCTAGGAAATAGCGTTTGCAAATGTCTACCTATCGTAGCAATAGTGTTCTAATGCTTCTTAAAACGCGATATCGCATCTCATTTCTATGTTTCATGGTAAGATATAATATGATTTGCGAAGTATCATGTATTCCTAGTCTACATTTCAAACGAATGTAAATGCGACACTTCCTTGCTAGGAAATAGCGTCTGCAGATGTCTAGGTATCGTAGCAATAGAGTTCTAATGCTTCTTAAAACGCGATATCGCATCTCATTTCTATGTTTCATGATAAGCTATAATATTCATTGCGAAGTGTTATGCATTCCTCGTCTACGATTCAAATGAATGTAAATGCGACATTTCCTTGCAAGGAAATAGCGTTTGCAGATGTCTACGTATCGAAGCAATAGAGTTCAAATGCTTCTTAAAACGAGATATTGCATCTCTTATCTATGTTTCATGATAAGATATAATATTCATTGCGAAGTGTTATGCATTCCTCGCCTACGATTCAAATGAATGTAAATGCGACACTTCCTTGCTAGGAAATAGCGTTTGCAGAAGTCTACGTATCGCAGCAATAGAGTTCTAATGCTTCTTAAAACGCGATATCGCATCTCATTTCTATGTTTCATGGTAAGATGTAATATTATTTGCGAAGTGTTATGTATTCCTCGCCTATACTTCAATTGAATGTAAATGCAAGACTTCTTTGCTAGGAAATAGCGTTTGCAAATGTCTACCTATCGTAGCAATAGTGTTCTAATGCTTCTTAAAACGCGAAATCGCATCTCATTTCTATGTTTCATGGTAAGATATAATATGATTTGCGAAGTATCATGTATTCCTCGTCTACACTTCAAATGAATGTAAATGCGACACTTCCTTGCTAGGAAATAGCATCTGCAGATGTCTAGGTATCGTAGCAATAGAGTTCTAATGCTTCTTAAAACGCGATATCGCATCTCATTTCTATGTTTCATGGTAAGATATAATATGATTTGCGAAGTATCATGTATTCCTCGTCTACACTTCAAATGAATGTAAATGCGACACTTCCTTGCTAGGAAATAGCGTCTGCAGATGTCTAGGTATCGTAGCAATAGAGTTCTAATGCTCCTTAAAACGCGATAACGCATCTCATTTCTATGTTTCATGGTAAGATATAATATGATTTGCGAAGTATCATGTATTCCTCGTCTACACCTCAAATGAATGTAAATGCGAGACTTCTTTGCTAGGAAATAGCGTTTGCAAATGTCTACCTATCGTAGCAATAGTGTTCTAATGCTTCTTAAAACGCGATATCGCATCTCATTTCTATGTTTCATGGTAAGATATAATATGATTTGCGAAGTATCATGTATTCCTCGTCTACATTTCAAATGATTGTAAATGCGACACTTCCTTGCAAGGAAATAGCGTTTGCAGATGTCGACGTATCGTAGCAATAGAGTTCTAATGCTTCCTAAAACGCGATATCGCATCTCATTTCTATGTTTCATGGTAAGATATAATATGATTTGCGAAGTGTGATGTATTCCTCGTCTGCACTTCAAATGAATGTAAATGCGACACTTCCTTGCAAGGAAATAGCGATTGCAGATGTCTACGTCTCGTAGCAATAGAGTTCATATGTTCTTAAAACGCGATATCGCATCTCAATTCTATGTTTCATGGTAAGATATAATATGATTTGCGAAGTGTTATGTATTCCTCGTCTACACTTCAAATGAATGTAAATGCGACACTTCCTTGCTAGGAATTAGCGTTTGCAGATGTCTACGTATCGAAGCAATACAGTTCGAATGCTTCTTAAAACGAGATATTCAATCTCATATCTATGTTTCCTGATAAGATAATATTCATTGCGAAGTGTTATGCATTCCTCGACTACGATTCAAATGAATGTAAATGCGACACTTCCTTGCAAGGAAATAGCGTTTGCAGATGTCTACGTATCGTAGCAATAGAGTTCTTATGATTCTTAAAACGCGATATCGCATCTCGTTTCTATGTTTCATGGTAAGATATAATATGATTTGCGAAGTATTGTGTATTCCTCGTCTACACTTCAAATGAATGTGAATGCGACACTTCGTCGCTAGGAAATAACGTTTGCAGATGTCTACGTATCCTAGCAATAGCTTTCTAATGCTACTTAAAACGCGATATCGAATCTCATTTCTATGTTTCATGCTAAGATGTAATATTCATTGCGAAGTGTTATGTATTCCACGCCTACACTTCAAATGAATATAAATGCGACACTTCCTCGCTAGGAAATGGCGTTTGCAGATGTCTACGTCTCGAAGCAATAGATTTCTAATGCTTCTTAAAACGCGATATCGCATCTCATTTCTATGTTTCATGGTGAGATATAATATGATTTGCGAAGTATCATGTATTCCTCGTCTACACTTCAAATGAATGCAAATGCGACACTTCCTTGCTAGGAAATAGCGTCTGCAGATGTCTAGGTATCGTAGCAATAGAGTTCTAATGCTCCTTAAAACGCGATATCGCATCTCATTTCTATGTTTCATGGTAAGATGTAATATTATTTGCGAAGTGTTATGTATTCCTCGCCTATACTTCAAATGAATGTAAATGCGAGACTTCTTTGCTAGGAAATAGCGTTTGCAAATGTCTACCTATCGTAGCAATAGTGTTCTAATGCTTCTTAAAACGCGAAATCGCATCTCATTTCTATGTTTCATGGTAAGATATAATATGATTTGCGAAGTATCATGTATTCCTCGTCTACACTTCAAATGAATGTAAATGCGACACTTCCTTGCTAGGAAATAGCATCTGCAGATGTCTAGGTATCGTAGCAATAGAGTTCTAATGCTTCTTAAAACGCGATATCGCATCTCATTTCTATGTTTCATGGTAAGATATAATATGATTTGCGAAGTATCATGTATTCCTCGTCTACACTTCAAATGAATGTAAATGCGACACTTCCTTGCTAGGAAATAGCATCTGCAGATGTCTAGGTATCGTAGCAATAGAGTTCTAATGCTTCTTAAAACGCGATAACGCATCTCATTTCTATGTTTCATGGTAAGATATAATATGATTTGCGAAGTATCATGTATTCCTCGTCTACACTTCAAATGAATGTAAATGCGAGACTTCTTTGCTAGGAAATAGCGTTTGCAAATGTCTACCTATCGTAGCAATAGTGTTCTAATGCTTCTTAAAACGCGATATCGCATCTCATTTCTATGTTTCATGGTAAGATATAACATGATTTGCGAAGTGTTATGTATTCCTCGTCTACACTTCAAATGAATGTAAATGCGACACTTCCTTGCTAGGAATTAGCGTTTGCAGATGTCTACGTATCGAAGCAATACAGTTCAAATGCTTCTTAAAACGAGATATTCAATCTCATATCTATGTTTCCTGATAAGATAATATTCATTGCGAAGTGTTATGCATTCCTCGACTACGATTCAAATGAATGTAAATGCGACACTTCCTTGCAAGGAAATAGCGTTTGCAGATGTCTACGTATCGTAGCAATAGAGTTCTTATGATTCTTAAAACGCGATATCGCATCTCGTTTCTATGTTTCATGGTAAGATATAATATGATTTGCGAAGTATTGTGTATTCCTCGTCTACACTTCAAATGAATGTGAATGCGACACTTCCTCGCTAGGAAATAGCGTTTGCAGATGTCTACGTATCCTAGCAATAGAGTTCTAATGCTCCTTAAAACGCGATATCGCATCTCATTTCTATGTTTCATGGTAAGATGTAATATTATTTGCGAAGTGTTATGTATTCCTCGCCTATACTTCAAATGAATGTAAATGCGACACTTCCTTGCTAGGAAATAGCGTCTGCAGATGTCTAGGTATCGTAGCAATAGAGTTCTAATGCTTCTTAAAACGCGATATCGCATCTTATTTCTATGTTTCATGGTAAGATGTAATATTATTTGCGAAGTGTTATATATTCCTCGCCTATACTTCAAATGAATGTAAATGCGAGACTTCTTTGCTAGGAAATAGCGTTTGCAAATGTCTACCTATCGTAGCAATAGTGTTCTAATGCTTCTTAAAACGCGATATCGCATCTCATTTCTATGTTTCATGGTAAGATATAATATGATTTGCGAAGTATCATGTATTCCTCGTCTACATTTCAAACGAATGTAAATGCGACACTTCCTTGCTAGGAAATAGCGTCTGCAGATGTCTAGGTATCGTAGCAATAGAGTTCTAATGCTTCTTAAAACGCGATATCGCATCTCATTTCTATGTTTCATGGTAAGATGTAATATTATTTGCGAAGTGTTATGTATTCCTCGCCTATACTTCAAATGAATGTAAATGCGAGACTTCTTTGCTAGGAAATAGCGTTTGCAAATGTCTACCTATCGTAGCAATAGTGTTCTAATGCTTCTTAAAACGCGATATCGCATCTCATTTCTATGTTTCATGGTAAGATATAATATGATTTGCGAAGTATCATGTATTCCTCGTCTACATTTCAAACGAATGTAAATGCGACACTTCCTTGCTAGGAAATAGCGTCTGCAGATGTCTAGGTATCGTAGCAATAGAGTTCTAATGCTTCTTAAAACGCGATATCGCATCTCATTTCTATGTTTCATGGTAAGATATAATATGATTTGCGAAGTATCATGTATTCCTCGTCTACATTTCAAATGATTGTAAATGCGACACTTCCTTGCAAGGAAATAGCGTTTGCAGATGTCCACGTATCGAAGCAATAGAGTTCAAATGATTCTTAAAACGCGATATCGCATCTCATTTCTATGTTTCATGGTAAGATATAACATGATTTGCGAAGTGTTATGTATTCCTCGTCTACACTTCAAATGAATGTGAATGCGATACTTCCTCGCTAGGAAATAGCGTTTGCAGATGTCTACGTATCGAAGCAATAGAGTTCAAATGCTTCCCAAAACGAGATATTGCATCTCATATCTATGTTTCATGATAAGCTATAATATTCATTGCGAAGTGTTATGCATTCCTCGTCTACGATTCAAATGAATGTAAATGCGACATTTCCTTGCAAGGAAATAGCGTTTGCAGATGTCTACGTATCGAAGCAATAGAGTTCAAATGCTTCTTAAAACGAGATATTGCATCTCTTATCTATGTTTCATGATAAGATATAATATTCATTGCGAAGTGTTATGCATTCCTCGCCTACGATTCAAATGAATGTAAATGCGACACTTCCTTGCTAGGAAATAGCGTTTGCAGAAGTCTACGTATCGTAGCAATAGAGTTCTAATGCTTCTTAAAACGCGATATCGCATCTCATTTCTATGTTTCATGGTAAGATGTAATATTATTTGCGAAGTGTTATGTATTCCTCGCCTATACTTCAAATGAATGTAAATGCGAGACTTCTTTGCTAGGAAATAGCGTTTGCAAATGTCTACCTATCGTAGCAATAGTGTTCTAATGCTTCTTAAAACGCGAAATCGCATCTCATTTCTATGTTTCATGGTAAGATATAATATGATTTGCGAAGTATCATGTATTCCTCGTCTACACTTCAAATGAATGTAAATGCGACACTTCCTTGCTAGGAAATAGCATCTGCAGATGTCTAGGTATCGTAGCAATAGAGTTCTAATGCTTCTTAAAACGCGATATCGCATCTCATTTCTATGTTTCATGGTAAGATATAATATGATTTGCGAAGTATCATGTATTCCTCGTCTACACTTCAAATGAATGTAAATGCGACACTTCCTTGCTAGGAAATAGCGTCTGCAGATGTCTAGGTATCGTAGCAATAGAGTTCTAATGCTCCTTAAAACGCGATAACGCATCTCATTTCTATGTTTCATGGTAAGATATAATATGATTTGCGAAGTATCATGTATTCCTCGTCTACACCTCAAATGAATGTAAATGCGAGACTTCTTTGCTAGGAAATAGCGTTTGCAAATGTCTACCTATCGTAGCAATAGTGTTCTAATGCTTCTTAAAACGCGATATCGCATCTCATTTCTATGTTTCATGGTAAGATATAATATGATTTGCGAAGTATCATGTATTCCTCGTCTACATTTCAAATGATTGTAAATGCGACACTTCCTTGCAAGGAAATAGCGTTTGCAGATGTCTACGTATCGAAGCAATACAGTTCAAATGCTTCTTAAAACGAGATATTCAATCTCATATCTATGTTTCCTGATAAGATAATATTCATTGCGAAGTGTTATGCATTCCTCGACTACGATTCAAATGAATGTAAATGCGACACTTCCTTGCAAGGAAATAGCGTTTGCAGATGTCTACGTATCGTAGCAATAGAGTTCTTATGATTCTTAAAACGCGATATCGCATCTCGTTTCTATGTTTCATGGTAAGATATAATATGATTTGCGAAGTATTGTGTATTCCTCGTCTACACTTCAAATGAATGTGAATGCGACACTTCGTCGCTAGGAAATAGCGTTTGCAGATGTCTACGTATCCTAGCAATAGCTTTCTAATGCTACTTAAAACGCGATATCGAATCTCATTTCTATGTTTCATGCTAAGATGTAATATTCATTGCGAAGTGTTATGTATTCCACGCCTACACTTCAAATGAATGTAAATGCGACACTTCCTCGCTAGGAAATGGCGTTTGCAGATGTCTACGTCTCGAAGCAATAGATTTCTAATGCTTCTTAAAACGCGATATCGCATCTCATTTCTATGTTTCATGGTAAGATATAATATGAATTGCGAAGTATCATGTATTCTTCGTCTACACTTCAAATGAATGTAAATGCGACTCTCCCTTGCAAGGAAATAGCGTTTGCAGATGTCTACGTATCGAAGCAATAGAGTTCAAATGCTTCCTAAAACGAGATATTGCATCTCATATCTATGTTTCATGATAAGATATAATATTCATTGAGAAGTGTTATGCATTCCTCGTCTGCGATTCAAATGGATGTAAATGCGACACTTCCTTGCTAGGAAATAGCGTTTGCAGATGTCTACGTATCGAAGCAATAGATTTCAAATGCTTCTTAAAACAAGATATCGCATCTCAATTCTATGTTTCATGATAAGATGTAATATTCATTGCGAAGTGTCATGTATTCCTCGCCTACACTTCAAATGAATGTAAATGCGACACTTCCTTGCTAGGAAATAGCGTTTGCAGATGTCTACGTATCGTAGCAATAGAGTTCTTATGATTCTTAAAACGCGATATCGCATCTCATTTCTATGTTTCATGGTAAGAAATAATATGATTTGCGAAGTATCATGTATTCCTCGTCTACACTTCAAATGAATGTAAATGCGACACTTCCTTGCAAGAAATAGCGTCTGTAGATGTCTAGGTATCGTAGCAATAGAGTTCTAATGCTTCTTAAAACGCGATATCGCATCTCATTTCTATGTTTCATGGTAAGATATAATATGATTTGCGAAGTATCATGTATTCCTCGTCTACCCTTCAATTGAACGTAAATGCGACACTTCCTTGCTAGGAAATAGCGTCTGCAGATGTCTAGGTATCGTAGCAATAGTGTTCTAATGCTTCTTAAAACGCGATATCGCATCTCATTTCTATGTTTCATGGTAAGATATAACATGATTTGCGAAGTGTCATGTATTCCTCGTCTACGCTACAAATGAATGTAAATGCGATACTTCCTTGCTAGGAAATAGCGTCTCCAGATGTCTAGGTATCGTAGCAATAGAGTACTAGTGCTCCTTAAAACGCGATATCGCATCTCATTTCTATGTTTCATGGTAAGATATAATATGATTTGCGAAGTGTCACGTATTCCTCGCCTACACTTCAAATGAATGTAAATGCGACACTTCCTTGCAAGGAAATAGCGTTTGCAGATGTCTACGTATCGTAGCAATAGAGTTCTTATGATTCTTAAAACGCGATATCGCATCTCATTTCTATGTTTCATGGTAAGATATAATATGATTTGCGAAGTATCATGTATTCCTCGTCTACACTTCAAATGAATGTGAATGCGATACTTCCTCGCCAGGAAATAGCATTTGCAGATGTCTACGTATCGTAGCAATAGCTTTCTAATGCTTCTTAAAACGCGATATCGATTCTCATTTCTATGTTTCATGGTAAGATATAATATGATTTGCGAAGTGTCACGTATTACTCGCCTACACTTCAAATAAATGTAAATGCGACACTTCCTTGCTAGGAAATAGCGCTTGCAGATGTCTACGTATAGAAGCAATAGAGTTCAAATGCTTCTTAAAACGAGATATTGCATCTCATATCTATGTTTCCTGATAAGATATAATATTCATTTCGACGTGTTATGCATTCCTCGTCTACGATTCAAATGAATGTAAATGCGGCACTTCCTTGCAAGGAAATAGCGTTTGCAGATGTCTACGTATCGTAGCAATAGAGTTCTTATGATTCTTAAAACGCGATATCGCTTCTCATTTCTATGTTTCATGGTAAGATATAATATGATTTGCGAAGTATCATGTATTCCTCGTCTACACTTCAAATGAATGTAAATGCGACACTTCCTTGCTAGGAAATAGCGTCTGCAGATGTCTAGGTATCGTAGCAATAGAGTTCTAATGCTTCTTAAAACGCGATATCGCATCTCATTTCTATGTTTCATGGTAAGATATAATATGATTTGCGAAGTGTTATGTATTCCTCGTCTACACTTCAAATGAATGTAAATGCGACACTTCCTTGCAAGGAAATAGCGATTGCAGATGTCTACGTCTCGTAGCAATAGAGTTCATATGATTCTTAAAACGCGATATCGCATCTCATTTCTATGTTTCATGGTAAGATATAACATGATTTGCGATGTGTTATGTATTCCTTGGATACGATTCAAATGAATGTAAATGCGACACTTCCTTGCAAGGAAATAGCGTTTGCAGATGTCTACGTATCGTAGCAATAGAGTTCTAATGCTTCTTAAAACGCGATATCGCATCTCATTTCTATGTTTCATGGTAAGATATAATATGATTTGCGAAGTGTTATCTATTCCTCGTCTACACATCAACTAAATGTAAATGCGCACTTCCTTGCAAGGAAATAGCGTTTGCAGATGTCAACGTATCGTAGCAATAGAGTTCTCATGATTCTTAAAACGCGATAACGCATCTCATTTCTATGTTTCATGGTAAGATATAATATTATTTGCGAAGTATCATGTATTCCACGTCTACACTTCAAATGAATGTAAATGCGACACTTCCTTGCTAGGAAATAGCGTCTGCAGATGTCTAGGCATCGTAGCAATAGAGTTCTAATGCTTCTTAAAACGCGATAACGCATCTCAATTCTATGTTTCATGGTAAGATATAATATGATTTGCGAAGTGTTATGTATTCCTCGTCTACACTTCAAATGAATGTAAATGCGACACTTCTTTGCAAGGAAATAGCGTTTGCAGATGTCTACGTATCGTAGCAATAGAGTTCCTATGATTCTTAAAACGCGATATCGTATCTCATTTCTATGTTTCATGGTAAGATATAATATGATTTGCGGAGTGTTATGTATTCCTCGTCTACACTTCAAATGAATGTAAATGCGACACTTCCTTGCAAGGAAATAGCGTTTGCAGATGTCTACGTATCGAAGCAATAGAGTTCAAATGCTTCTTAAAACGAGATATTGCATCTCTTATCTAGGTTTCATGATAAGATATAATATTCATTGCGAAGTGTTATGCATTCCTCGCCTACGATTCAAATGAATGTAAATGCGACACTTCCTTGCTAGGAAATAGCGTTTGCAGAAGTCTACGTATCGTAGCAATAGAGTTCTAATGCTTCTTAAAACGCGATATCGCATCTCATTTCTATGTTTCATGGTAAGATGTAATATTATTTGCGAAGTGTTATGTATTCCTCGCCTATACTTCAAATGAATGTAAATGCGAGACTTCTTTGCTAGGAAATAGCGTTTGCAAATGTCTACCTATCGTAGCAATAGTTTTCTAATGCTTCTTAAAACGCGAAATCGCATCTCATTTCTATGTTTCATGGTAAGATATAATATGATTTGCGAAGTATCATGTATTCCTCGTCTACACTTCAAATGAATGTAAATGCGACACTTCCTTGCTAGGAAATAGCGTTTGCAGATGTCTACGTATCGTAGCAATAGAGTTCCTATGATTCTTAAAACGCGATAACGTATCTCATTTCTATGTTTCATGGTAAGATATAATATGATTTGCGGAGAGTTATGTATTCCTCGTCTACACTTCAAATGAATGTAAATGCGACACTTCCTTGCAAGGAAATAGCGTTTGCAGATGTCTACGTATCGAAGCAATAGAGTTCAAATGCTTCTTAAAACGAGATATTGCATCTCATATCTATGTTTCATGATAAGATATAATATTCATTGCGAAGTGTTATGCATTCCTGGCCTACGATTCAAATGAATGTAAATGCGACACTTCCTTGCTAGGAAATAGCGTTTGCAGAAGTCTACGTATCGTAGCAATAGAGTTCTAATGCTTCTTAAAACGCGATATCGCATCTCCTTTCTATGTTTCATGGTAAGATGTAATATTATTTGCGAAGTGTTATGTATTCCTCGCCTATACTTCAAATGAATGTAAATGCGAGACTTCTTTGCTAGGAAATAGCGTTTGCAAATGTCTACCTATCGTAGCAATAGTGCTCTAATGCTTCCTAAAACGCGAAATCGCATCTCATTTCTATGTTTTATGGTAAGATATAATATGATTTGCGAAGTATCATGTATTCCTCGTCTACACTTCAAATGAATGTAAATGCGACACTTCCTTGCTAGGAAATAGCATCTGCAGATGTCTAGGTATCGTAGCAATAGAGTTCTAATGCTTCTTAAAACGCGATATCGCATCTCATTTCTATGTTTCATGGTAAGATATAATATGATTTGCGAAGTATCATGTATTCCTCGTCTACACTTCAAATGAATGTAAATGCGACACTTCCTTGCTAGGAAATAGCATCTGCAGATGTCTAGGTATCGTAGCAGCAGAGTGCTAATGCTTCTTAAAACGCGATATCGCAACTCATTTCTATGTTTCATGGTAAGATATAATATGATTTCCGAAGTATCATGTATTCCTC
Source organism: Xylocopa sonorina (assembly GCF_050948175.1). NCBI lineage: Eukaryota > Metazoa > Arthropoda > Insecta > Hymenoptera > Apidae > Xylocopa > Xylocopa sonorina. The sequence continues at coordinate 32,130 of NW_027490688.1, read as the reverse complement.
GTCTACACTTCAAATGAATGCTAATGCGACACTTCCTTGCTAGGAAATAGCGTCTGCAGATGTCTAGGTATCGTAGCAATAGAGTTCTAATGCTTCTTAAAACGCGATATCGCATCTCATTTCTATGTTTCATGGTAAGATGTAATATTATTTGCGAAGTGTTATGTATTCCTCGCCTATACTTCAAATGAATGTAAATGCGAGACTTCTTTGCTAGGAAATAGCGTTTGCAAATGTCTACCTATCGTAGCAATAGTGTTCTAATGCTTCTTAAAACGCGAAATCGCATCTCATTTCTATGTTTCATGGTAAGATATAATATGATTTGCGAAGTATCATGTATTCCTCGTCTACACTTCAAATGAATGTAAATGCGACACTTCCTTGCTAGGAAATAGCATCTGCAGATGTCTAGGTATCGTAGCAATAGAGTTCTAATGCTTCTTAAAACGCGATATCGCATCTCATTTCTATGTTTCATGGTAAGATATAATATGATTTGCGAAGTATCATGTATTCCTCGTCTACACTTCAAATGAATGTAAATGCGACACTTCCTTGCTAGGAAATAGCATCTGCAGATGTCTAGGTATCGTAGCAATAGAGTTCTAATGCTTCTTAAAACGCGATAACGCATCTCATTTCTATGTTTCATGGTAAGATATAATATAATTTGCGAAGTATCATGTATTCCTCGTCTACACTTCAAGTGAATGTAAATGCGACACTTCCTTGCTAGGAAATAGCGTCTGCAGATGTCTAGGTATCGTAGCAATAGAGTTCTAATGCTTCTTAAAACGCGATATCGCATCTTATTTCTATGTTTCAAGGTAAGATGTAATATTATTTGCGAAGTGTTATGTATTCCTCGCCTATACTTCAAATGAATGTAAATGCGAGACTTCTTTGCTAGGAAATAGCGTTTGCAAATGTCTACCTATCGTAGCAATAGTGTTCTAATGCTTCTTAAAACGCGATATCGCATCTCTTATCTATGTTTCATGATAAGATATAATATTCATTGCGAAGTGTTATGCATTCCTCGCCTACGATTCAAATGAATGTAAATGCTACACTTCCTTGCTAGGAAATAGCGTTTGCAGAAGTCTACGTATCGTAGCAATAGAGTTCTAATGCTTCTTAAAACGCGATATCGCATCTCATTTCTATGTTTCATGGTAAGATGTAATATTATTTGCGAAGTGTTATGTATTCCTCGCCTATACTTCAAATGAATGTAAATGCGAGACTTCTTTGCTAGGAAATAGCGTTTGCAAATGTCTACCTATCGTAGCAATAGTGCTCTAATGCTTCTTAAAACGCGATAACGTATCTCATTTCTATGTTTCATGGTAAGATATAATATGATTTGCGGAGAGTTATGTATTCCTCGTCTACACTTCAAATGAATGTAAATGCGACACTTCCTTGCAAGGAAATAGCGTTTGCAGATGTCTACGTATCGAAGCAATAGAGTTCAAATGCTTCTTAAAACGAGATATTGCATCTCATATCTATGTTTCATGATAAGATATAATATTCATTGCGAAGTGTTATGCATTCCTGGCCTACGATTCAAATGAATGTAAATGCGACACTTCCTTGCTAGGAAATAGCGTTTGCAGAAGTCTACGTATCGTAGCAATAGAGTTCTAATGCTTCTTAAAACGCGATATCGCATCTCCTTTCTATGTTTCATGGTAAGATGTAATATTATTTGCGAAGTGTTATGTATTCCTCGCCTATACTTCAAATGAATGTAAATGCGAGACTTCTTTGCTAGGAAATAGCGTTTGCAAATGTCTACCTATCGTAGCAATAGTGCTCTAATGCTTCTTAAAACGCGAAATCGCATCTCATTTCTATGTTTTATGGTAAGATATAATATGATTTGCGAAGTATCATGTATTCCTCGTCTACACTTCAAATGAATGTAAATGCGACACTTCCTTGCTAGGAAATAGCATCTGCAGATGTCTAGGTATCGTAGCAATAGAGTTCTAATGCTTCTTAAAACGCGATATCGCATCTCATTTCTATGTTTCATGGTAAGATATAATATGATTTGCGAAGTATCATGTATTCCTCGTCTACACTTCAAATGAATGTAAATGCGACACTTCCTTGCTAGGAAATAGCATCTGCAGATGTCTAGGTATCGTAGCAGCAGAGTTCTAATGCTTCTTAAAACGCGATATCGCAACTCATTTCTATGTTTCATGGTAAGATATAATATGATTTCCGAAGTATCATGTATTCCTCGTCTACACTTCAAATGAATGCTAATGCGACACTTCCTTGCTAGGAAATAGCGTCTGCAGATGTCTAGGTATCGTAGCAATAGAGTTCTAATGCTTCTTAAAACGCGTTATCGCATCTCATTTCTATGTTTCATGGTAAGATGTAATATTATTTGCGAAGTGTTATGTATTCCTCGCCTATACTTCAAATGAATGTAAATGCGAGACTTCTTTGCTAGGAAATAGCGTTTGCAAATGTCTACCTATCGTAGCAATAGTGTTCTAATGCTTCTTAAAACGCGAAATCGCATCTCATTTCTATGTTTCATGGTAAGATATAATATGATTTGCGAAGTATCATGTATTCCTCGTCTACACTTCAAATGAATGTAAATGCGACACTTCCTTGCTAGGAAATAGCATCTGCAGATGTCTAGGTATCGTAGCAATAGAGTTCTAATGCTTCTTAAAACGCGATATCGCATCTCATTTCTATGTTTCATGGTAAGATATAATATGATTTGCGAAGTATCATGTATTCCTCGTCTACACTTCAAATGAATGTAAATACGACACTTCCTTGCTAGGAAATAGCATCTGCAGATGTCTAGGTATCGTAGCAATAGAGTTCTAATGCTTCTTAAAACGCGATAACGCATCTCATTTCTATGTTTCATGGTAAGATATAATATAATTTGCGAAGTATCATGTATTCCTCGTCTACACTTCAAGTGAATGTAAATGCGACACTTCCTTGCTAGGAAATAGCGTCTGCAGATGTCTAGGTATCGTAGCAATAGAGTTCTAATGCTTCTTAAAACGCGATATCGCATCTTATTTCTATGTTTCATGGTAAGATGTAATATTATTTGCGAAGTGTTATGTATTCCTCGCCTATACTTCAAATGAATGTAAATGCGAGACTTCTTTGCTAGGAAATAGCGCTTGCAAATGTCTACCTATCGTAGCAATAGTGTTCTAATGCTTCTTAAAACGCGATATCGCATCTCTTATCTATGTTTCATGATAAGATATAATATTCATTGCGAAGTGTTATGCATTCCTCGCCTACGATTCAAATGAATGTAAATGCTACACTTCCTTGCTAGGAAATAGCGTTTGCAGAAGTCTACGTATCGTAGCAATAGAGTTCTAATGCTTCTTAAAACGCGATATCGCATCTCATTTCTATGTTTCATGGTAAGATGTAATATTATTTGCGAAGTGTTATGTATTCCTCGCCTATACTTCAAATGAATGTAAATGCGAGACTTCTTTGCTAGGAAATAGCGTTTGCAAATGTCTACCTATCGTAGCAATAGTGCTCTAATGCTTCTTAAAACGCGAAATCGCATCTCATTTCTATGTTTCATGGTAAGATATAATATGATTTGCGAAGTATCATGTATTCCTCGTCTACACTTCAAATGAATGTAAATGCGACACTTCCTTGCTAGGAAATAGCGTTTGCAGAAGTCTACGTATCGTAGCAATAGAGTTCTAATGCTTCTTAAAACGCGATATCGCATCTCATTTCTATGTTTCATGGTAAGATGTAATATTATTTGCGAAGTGTTATGTATTCCTCGCCTATACTTCAAATGAATGTAAATGCGAGACTTCTTTGCTAGGAAATAGCGTTTGCAAATGTCTACCTATCGTAGCAATAGTTTTCTAATGCTTCTTAAAACGCGAAATCGCATCTCATTTCTATGTTTCATGGTAAGATATAATATGATTTGCGAAGTATCATGTATTCCTCGTCTACACTTCAAATGAATGTAAATGCGACACTTCCTTGCTAGGAAATAGCGTTTGCAGATGTCTACGTATCGTAGCAATAGAGTTCCTATGATTCTTAAAACGCGATAACGTATCTCATTTCTATGTTTCATGGTAAGATATAATATGATTTGCGGAGAGTTATGTATTCCTCGTCTACACTTCAAATGAATGTAAATGCGACACTTCCTTGCAAGGAAATAGCGTTTGCAGATGTCTACGTATCGAAGCAATAGAGTTCAAATGCTTCTTAAAACGAGATATTGCATCTCATATCTATGTTTCATGATAAGATATAATATTCATTGCGAAGTGTTATGCATTCCTGGCCTACGATTCAAATGAATGTAAATGCGACACTTCCTTGCTAGGAAATAGCGTTTGCAGAAGTCTACGTATCGTAGCAATAGAGTTCTAATGCTTCTTAAAACGCGATATCGCATCTCCTTTCTATGTTTCATGGTAAGATGTAATATTATTTGCGAAGTGTTATGTATTCCTCGCCTATACTTCAAATGAATGTAAATGCGAGACTTCTTTGCTAGGAAATAGCGTTTGCAAATGTCTACCTATCGTAGCAATAGTGCTCTAATGCTTCTTAAAACGCGAAATCGCATCTCATTTCTATGTTTTATGGTAAGATATAATATGATTTGCGAAGTATCATGTATTCCTCGTCTACACTTCAAATGAATGTAAATGCGACACTTCCTTGCTAGGAAATAGCATCTGCAGATGTCTAGGTATCGTAGCAATAGAGTTCTAATGCTTCTTAAAACGCGATATCGCATCTCATTTCTATGTTTCATGGTAAGATATAATATGATTTGCGAAGTATCATGTATTCCTCGTCTACACTTCAAATGAATGTAAATGCGACACTTCCTTGCTAGGAAATAGCATCTGCAGATGTCTAGGTATCGTAGCAGTAGAGTTCTAATGCTTCTTAAAACGCGATATCGCATCTCATTTCCATGTTTCATGGTAAGATATAATATGATTTCCGAAGTATCATGTATTCCTCGTCTACACTTCAAATGAATGCTAATGCGACACTTCCTTGCTAGGAAATAGCGTCTGCAGATGTCTAGGTATCGTAGCAATAGAGTTCTAATGCTTCTTAAAACGCGATATCGCATCTCATTTCTATGTTTCATGGTAAGATGTAATATTATTTGCGAAGTGTTATGTATTCCTCGCCTATACTTCAAATGAATGTAAATGCGAGACTTCTTTGCTAGGAAATAGCGTTTGCAAATGTCTACCTATCGTAGCAATAGTGTTCTAATGCTTCTTAAAACGCGAAATCGCATCTCATTTCTATGTTTCATGGTAAGATATAATATGATTTGCGAAGTATCATGTATTCCTCGTCTACACTTCAAATGAATGTAAATGCGACACTTCCTTGCTAGGAAATAGCATCTGCAGATGTCTAGGTATCGTAGCAATAGAGTTCTAATGCTTCTTAAAACGCGATATCGCATCTCATTTCTATGTTTCATGGTAAGATATAATATGATTTGCGAAGTATCATGTATTCCTCGTCTACACTTCAAATGAATGTAAATGCGACACTTCCTTGCTAGGAAATAGCATCTGCAGATGTCTAGGTATCGTAGCAATAGAGTTCTAATGCTTCTTAAAACGCGATAACGCATCTCATTTCTATGTTTCATGGTAAGATATAATATAATTTGCGAAGTATCATGTATTCCTCGTCTACACTTCAAGTGAATGTAAATGCGACACTTCCTTGCTAGGAAATAGCGTCTGCAGATGTCTAGGTATCGTAGCAATAGAGTTCTAATGCTTCTTAAAACGCGATATCGCATCTTATTTCTATGTTTCATGGTAAGATGTAATATTATTTGCGAAGTGTTATGTATTCCTCGCCTATACTTCAAATGAATGTAAATGCGAGACTTCTTTGCTAGGAAATAGCGCTTGCAAATGTCTACCTATCGTAGCAATAGTGTTCTAATGCTTCTTAAAACGCGATATCGCATCTCTTATCTATGTTTCATGATAAGATATAATATTCATTGCGAAGTGTTATGCATTCCTCGCCTACGATTCAAATGAATGTAAATGCTACACTTCCTTGCTAGGAAATAGCGTTTGCAGAAGTCTACGTATCGTAGCAATAGAGTTCTAATGCTTCTTAAAACGCGATATCGCATCTCATTTCTATGTTTCATGGTAAGATGTAATATTATTTGCGAAGTGTTATGTATTCCTCGCCTATACTTCAAATGAATGTAAATGCGAGACTTCTTTGCTAGGAAATAGCGTTTGCAAATGTCTACCTATCGTAGCAATAGTGCTCTAATGCTTCTTAAAACGCGAAATCGCATCTCATTTCTATGTTTCATGGTAAGATATAATATGATTTGCGAAGTATCATGTATTCCTCGTCTACACTTCAAATGAATGTAAATGCGACACTTCCTTGCTAGGAAATAGCATCTGCAGATGTCTAGGTATCGTAGCAATAGAGTTCTAATGCTTCTTAAAACGCGATATCGCATCTCATTTCTATGTTTCATGGTAAGATATAATATGATTTGCGAAGTATCATGTATTCCTCGCCTACACTTCAAATGAATGTAAATGCGACACTTCCTTGCTAGGAAATAGCATCTGCAGATGTCTAGGTATCGTAGCAATAGAGTTCTAATGCTTCTTAAAACGCGATATCGCATCTCATTTCTATGTTTCATGGTAAGATATAATATGATTTGCGAAGTATCATGTATTCCTCGTTTACACTTCAAATGAATGCAAAAGCGACACTTCCTTGCTAGGAAATAGCGTCTGCAGATGTCTAGGTATCGTAGCAATAGTGTTCTAATGCTCCTTAAAACGCGATATCGCATCTCATTTCTATGTTTCATGGTAAGATGTAATATTATTTGCGAAGTGTTATGTATTCCTCGCCTATACTTCAAATGAATGTAAATGCGAGACTTCTTTCCCAGGAAATAGCGTTTGCAAATGTCTACCTATCGTAGCAATAGTGTTCTAATGCTTCTTAAAACGCGATATCGCATCTCATTTCTATGTTTCATGGTAAGATATAATATGATTTGCGAAGTATCATGTATTCCTCGTCTACACTTCAAATGAATGTAAATGCGACACTTCCTTGCTAGGAAATAGCGTCTGCAGATGTCTAGGTATCGTAGCAATAGAGTTCTAATGCTTCTTAAAACGCGATATCGCATCTTATTTCTATGTTTCATGGTAAGATGTAATATTATTTGCGAAGTGTTATATATTCCTCGCCTATACTTCAAATGAATGTAAATGCGAGACTTCTTTGCTAGGAAATAGCGTTTGCAAATGTCTACCTATCGTAGCAATAGTGTTCTAATGCTTCTTAAAACGCGATATCGCATCTCATTTCTATGTTTCATGGTAAGATATAATATGATTTGCGAAGTATCATGTATTCCTCGTCTACACTTCAAATGAATGTAAATGCGACACTTCCTTGCTAGGAAATAGCATCTGCAGATGTCTAGGTATCGTAGCAATAGAGTTCTAATGCTTCTTAAAACGCGATATCGCATCTCATTTCTATGTTTCATGGTAAGATATAATATTCATTGCGAAGTGTTATGCATTCCTCGCCTACGATTCAAATGAATGTAAATGCGACACTTCCTTGCTAGGAAATAGCGTTTGCAGAAGTCTACGTATCGTAGCAATAGAGTTCTAATGCTTCTTAAAACGCGATATCGCATCTCATTTCTATGTTTCATGGTAAGATGTAATATTATTTGCGAAGTGTTATGTATTCCTCGCCTATACTTCAAATGAATGTAAATGCGAGACTTCTTTGCTAGGAAATAGCGTTTGCAAATGTCTACCTATCGTAGCAATAGTTTTCTAATGCTTCTTAAAACGCGAAATCGCATCTCATTTCTATGTTTCATGGTAAGATATAATATGATTTGCGAAGTATCATGTATTCCTCGTCTACACTTCAAATGAATGTAAATGCGACACTTCCTTGCTAGGAAATAGCGTTTGCAGATGTCTACGTATCGTAGCAATAGAGTTCCTATGATTCTTAAAACGCGATAACGTATCTCATTTCTATGTTTCATGGTAAGATATAATATGATTTGCGGAGAGTTATGTATTCCTCGTCTACACTTCAAATGAATGTAAATGCGACACTTCCTTGCAAGGAAATAGCGTTTGCAGATGTCTACGTATCGAAGCAATAGAGTTCAAATGCTTCTTAAAACGAGATATTGCATCTCATATCTATGTTTCATGATAAGATATAATATTCATTGCGAAGTGTTATGCATTCCTGGCCTACGATTCAAATGAATGTAAATGCGACACTTCCTTGCTAGGAAATAGCGTTTGCAGAAGTCTACGTATCGTAGCAATAGAGTTCTAATGCTTCTTAAAACGCGATATCGCATCTCCTTTCTATGTTTCATGGTAAGATGTAATATTATTTGCGAAGTGTTATGTATTCCTCGCCTATACTTCAAATGAATGTAAATGCGAGACTTCTTTGCTAGGAAATAGCGTTTGCAAATGTCTACCTATCGTAGCAATAGTGCTCTAATGCTTCTTAAAACGCGAAATCGCATCTCATTTCTATGTTTTATGGTAAGATATAATATGATTTGCGAAGTATCATGTATTCCTCGTCTACACTTCAAATGAATGTAAATGCGACACTTCCTTGCTAGGAAATAGCATCTGCAGATGTCTAGGTATCGTAGCAATAGAGTTCTAATGCTTCTTAAAACGCGATATCGCATCTCATTTCTATGTTTCATGGTAAGATATAATATGATTTGCGAAGTATCATGTATTCCTCGTCTACACTTCAAATGAATGTAAATGCGACACTTCCTTGCTAGGAAATAGCATCTGCAGATGTCTAGGTATCGTAGCAGTAGAGTTCTAATGCTTCTTAAAACGCGATATCGCATCTCATTTCCATGTTTCATGGTAAGATATAATATGATTTCCGAAGTATCATGTATTCCTCGTCTACACTTCAAATGAATGCTAATGCGACACTTCCTTGCTAGGAAATAGCGTCTGCAGATGTCTAGGTATCGTAGCAATAGAGTTCTAATGCTTCTTAAAACGCGATATCGCATCTCATTTCTATGTTTCATGGTAAGATGTAATATTATTTGCGAAGTGTTATGTATTCCTCGCCTATACTTCAAATGAATGTAAATGCGAGACTTCTTTGCTAGGAAATAGCGTTTGCAAATGTCTACCTATCGTAGCAATAGTGTTCTAATGCTTCTTAAAACGCGAAATCGCATCTCATTTCTATGTTTCATGGTAAGATATAATATGATTTGCGAAGTATCATGTATTCCTCGTCTACACTTCAAATGAATGTAAATGCGACACTTCCTTGCTAGGAAATAGCATCTGCAGATGTCTAGGTATCGTAGCAATAGAGTTCTAATGCTTCTTAAAACGCGATATCGCATCTCATTTCTATGTTTCATGGTAAGATATAATATGATTTGCGAAGTATCATGTATTCCTCGTCTACACTTCAAATGAATGTAAATGCGACACTTCCTTGCTAGGAAATAGCATCTGCAGATGTCTAGGTATCGTAGCAATAGAGTTCTAATGCTTCTTAAAACGCGATAACGCATCTCATTTCTATGTTTCATGGTAAGATATAATATAATTTGCGAAGTATCATGTATTCCTCGTCTACACTTCAAGTGAATGTAAATGCGACACTTCCTTGCTAGGAAATAGCGTCTGCAGATGTCTAGGTATCGTAGCAATAGAGTTCTAATGCTTCTTAAAACGCGATATCGCATCTTATTTCTATGTTTCATGGTAAGATGTAATATTATTTGCGAAGTGTTATGTATTCCTCGCCTATACTTCAAATGAATGTAAATGCGAGACTTCTTTGCTAGGAAATAGCGCTTGCAAATGTCTACCTATCGTAGCAATAGTGTTCTAATGCTTCTTAAAACGCGATATCGCATCTCTTATCTATGTTTCATGATAAGATATAATATTCATTGCGAAGTGTTATGCATTCCTCGCCTACGATTCAAATGAATGTAAATGCTACACTTCCTTGCTAGGAAATAGCGTTTGCAGAAGTCTACGTATCGTAGCAATAGAGTTCTAATGCTTCTTAAAACGCGATATCGCATCTCATTTCTATGTTTCATGGTAAGATGTAATATTATTTGCGAAGTGTTATGTATTCCTCGCCTATACTTCAAATGAATGTAAATGCGAGACTTCTTTGCTAGGAAATAGCGTTTGCAAATGTGTACCTATCGTAGCAATAGTGCTCTAATGCTTCTTAAAACGCGAAATCGCATCTCATTTCTATGTTTCATGGTAAGATATAATATGATTTGCGAAGTATCATGTATTCCTCGTCTACACTTCAAATGAATGTAAATGCGACACTTCCTTGCTAGGAAATAGCATCTGCAGATGTCTAGGTATCGTAGCAATAGAGTTCTAATGCTTCTTAAAACGCGATATCGCATCTCATTTCTATGTTTCATGGTAAGATATAATATGATTTGCGAAGTATCATGTATTCCTCGCCTACACTTCAAATGAATGTAAATGCGACACTTCCTTGCTAGGAAATAGCATCTGCAGATGTCTAGGTATCGTAGCAATAGAGTTCTAATGCTTCTTAAAACGCGATATCGCATCTCATTTCTATGTTTCATGGTAAGATATAATATGATTTGCGAAGTATCATGTATTCCTCGTTTACACTTCAAATGAATGCAAAAGCGACACTTCCTTGCTAGGAAATAGCGTCTGCAGATGTCTAGGTATCGTAGCAATAGTGTTCTAATGCTCCTTAAAACGCGATATCGCATCTCATTTCTATGTTTCATGGTAAGATGTAATATTATTTGCGAAGTGTTATGTATTCCTCGCCTATACTTCAAATGAATGTAAATGCGAGACTTCTTTCCCAGGAAATAGCGTTTGCAAATGTCTACCTATCGTAGCAATAGTGTTCTAATGCTTCTTAAAACGCGATATCGCATCTCATTTCTATGTTTCATGGTAAGATATAATATGATTTGCGAAGTATCATGTATTCCTCGTCTACACTTCAAATGAATGTAAATGCGACACTTCCTTGCTAGGAAATAGCGTCTGCAGATGTCTAGGTATCGTAGCAATAGAGTTCTAATGCTTCTTAAAACGCGATATCGCATCTTATTTCTATGTTTCATGGTAAGATGTAATATTATTTGCGAAGTGTTATATATTCCTCGCCTATACTTCAAATGAATGTAAATGCGAGACTTCTTTGCTAGGAAATAGCGTTTGCAAATGTCTACCTATCGTAGCAATAGTGTTCTAATGCTTCTTAAAACGCGATATCGCATCTCATTTCTATGTTTCATGGTAAGATATAATATGATTTGCGAAGTATCATGTATTCCTCGTCTACACTTCAAATGAATGTAAATGCGACACTTCCTTGCTAGGAAATAGCATCTGCAGATGTCTAGGTATCGTAGCAATAGAGTTCTAATGCTTCTTAAAACGCGATATCGCATCTCATTTCTATGTTTCATGGTAAGATATAATATTCATTGCGAAGTGTTATGCATTCCTCGCCTACGATTCAAATGAATGTAAATGCGACACTTCCTTGCTAGGAAATAGCGTTTGCAGAAGTCTACGTATCGTAGCAATAGAGTTCTAATGCTTCTTAAAACGCGATATCGCATCTCATTTCTATGTTTCATGGTAAGATGTAATATTATTTGCGAAGTGTTATGTATTCCTCGCCTATACTTCAAATGAATGTAAATGCGAGACTTCTTTGCTAGGAAATAGCGTTTGCAAATGTCTACCTATCGTAGCAATAGTTTTCTAATGCTTCTTAAAACGCGAAATCGCATCTCATTTCTATGTTTCATGGTAAGATATAATATGATTTGCGAAGTATCATGTATTCCTCGTCTACACTTCAAATGAATGTAAATGCGACACTTCCTTGCTAGGAAATAGCGTTTGCAGATGTCTACGTATCGTAGCAATAGAGTTCCTATGATTCTTAAAACGCGATAACGTATCTCATTTCTATGTTTCATGGTAAGATATAATATGATTTGCGGAGAGTTATGTATTCCTCGTCTACACTTCAAATGAATGTAAATGCGACACTTCCTTGCAAGGAAATAGCGTTTGCAGATGTCTACGTATCGAAGCAATAGAGTTCAAATGCTTCTTAAAACGAGATATTGCATCTCATATCTATGTTTCATGATAAGATATAATATTCATTGCGAAGTGTTATGCATTCCTGGCCTACGATTCAAATGAATGTAAATGCGACACTTCCTTGCTAGGAAATAGCGTTTGCAGAAGTCTACGTATCGTAGCAATAGAGTTCTAATGCTTCTTAAAACGCGATATCGCATCTCCTTTCTATGTTTCATGGTAAAATGTAATATTATTTGCGAAGTGTTATGTATTCCTCGCCTATACTTCAAATGAATGTAAATGCGAGACTTCTTTGCTAGGAAATAGCGTTTGCAAATGTCTACCTATCGTAGCAATAGTGCTCTAATGCTTCTTAAAACGCGAAATCGCATCTCATTTCTATGTTTTATGGTAAGATATAATATGATTTGCGAAGTATCATGTATTCCTCGTCTACACTTCAAATGAATGTAAATGCGACACTTCCTTGCTAGGAAATAGCATCTGCAGATGTCTAGGTATCGTAGCAATAGAGTTCTAATGCTTCTTAAAACGCGATATCGCATCTCATTTCTATGTTTCATGGTAAGATATAATATGATTTGCGAAGTATCATGTATTCCTCGTCTACACTTCAAATGAATGTAAATGCGACACTTCCTTGCTAGGAAATAGCATCTGCAGATGTCTAGGTATCGTAGCAGTAGAGTTCTAATGCTTCTTAAAACGCGATATCGCATCTCATTTCTATGTTTCATGGTAAGATATAATATGATTTCCGAAGTATCATGTATTCCTCGTCTACACTTGAAATGAATGCAAATGCGACACTTCCTTGCTAGGAAATAGCGTCTGCAGATGTCTAGGTATCGTAGCAATAGAGTTCTAATGCTTCTTAAAACGCGATATCGCATCTCATTTCTATGTTTCATGGTAAGATGTAATATTATTTGCGAAGTGTTATGTATTCCTCGCCTATACTTCAAATGAATGTAAATGCGAGACTTCTTTGCTAGGAAATAGCGTTTGCAAATGTCTACCTATCGTAGCAATAGTGTTCTAATGCTTCTTAAAACGTGAAATCGCATCTCATTTCTATGTTTCATGGTAAGATATAATATGATTTGCGAAGTATCATGTATTCCTCGTCTACACTTCAAATGAATGTAAATGCGACACTTCCTTGCTAGGAAATAGCATCTGCAGATGTCTAGGTATCGTAGCAATAGAGTTCTAATGCTTATTAAAACGCGATATCGCATCTCATTTCTATGTTTCATGGTAAGATATAATATGATTTGCGAAGTATCATGTATTCCTCGTCTACACTTCAAGTGAATGTAAATGCGACACTTCCTTGCTAGGAAATAGCGTCTGCAGATGTCTAGGTATCGTAGCAATAGAGTTCTAATGCTTCTTAAAACGCGATATCGCATCTTATTTCTATGTTTCATGGTAAGATGTAATATTATTTGCGAAGTGTTATGTATTCCTCGCCTATACTTCAAATGAATGTAAATGCGAGACTTCTTTGCTAGGAAATAGCGTTTGCAAATGTCTACCTATCGTAGCAATAGTGTTCTAATGCTTCTTAAAACGCGATATCGCATCTCTTATCTATGTTTCATGATAAGATATAATATGATTTGCGAAGTGTGATGTATTCCTCGTCTGCACTTCAAATGAATGTAAATGCGACACTTCCTTGCAAGGAAATAGCGATTGCAGATGTCTACGTCTCGTAGCAATAGAGTTCATATGTTCTTAAAACGCGATATCGCATCTCAATTCTATGTTTCATGGTAAGATATAATATGATTTGCGAAGTGTTATGTATTCCTCGTCTACACTTCAAATGAATGTAAATGCGACACTTCCTTGCTAGGAATTAGCGTTTGCAGATGTCTACGTATCGAAGCAATACAGTTCAAATGCTTCTTAAAACGAGATATTCAATCTCATATCTATGTTTCCTGATAAGATAATATTCATTGCGAAGTGTTATGCATTCCTCGACTACGATTCAAATGAATGTAAATGCGACACTTCCTTGCAAGGAAATAGCGTTTGCAGATGTCTACGTATCGTAGCAATAGAGTTCTTATGATTCTTAAAACGCGATATCGCATCTCGTTTCTATGTTTCATGGTAAGATATAATATGATTTGCGAAGTATTGTGTATTCCTCGTCTACACTTCAAATGAATGTGAATGCGACACTTCGTCGCTAGGAAATAGCGTTTGCAGATGTCTACGTATCCTAGCAATAGCTTTCTAATGCTACTTAAAATGCGATATCGAATCTCATTTCTATGTTTCATGCTAAGATGTAATATTCATTGCGAAGTGTTATGTATTCCACGCCTACACTTCAAATGAATATAAATGCGACACTTCCTCGCTAGGAAATGGCGTTTGCAGATGTCTACGTCTCGAAGCAATAGATTTCTAATGCTTCTTAAAACGCGATATCGCATCTCATTTCTATGTTTCATGGTAAGATATAATATGAATTGCGAAGTATCATGTATTCTTCGTCTACACTTCAAATGAATGTAAATGCGACTCTCCCTTGCAAGGAAATAGCGTTTGCAGATGTCTACGTATCGAAGCAATAGAGTTCAAATGCTTCCTAAAACGAGATATTGCATCTCATATCTATGTTTCATGATAAGATATAATATTCATTGCGAAGTGTTATGCATTCCTCGTCTGCGATTCAAATGGATGTAAATGCGACACTTCCTTGCTAGGAAATAGCGTTTGCAGATGTCTACGTATCGAAGCAATAGATTTCAAATGCTTCTTAAAACAAGATATCGCATCTCAATTCTATGTTTCATGATAAGATGTAATATTCATTGCGAAGTGTCATGTATTCCTCGCCTACACTTCAAATGAATGTAAATGCGACACTTCCTTGCTAGGAAATAGCGTTTGCAGATGTCTACGTATCGTAGCAATAGAGTTCTTATGATTCTTAAAACGCGATATCGCATCTCATTTCTATGTTTCATGGTAAGAAATAATATGATTTGCGAAGTATCATGTATTCCTCGTCTACACTTCAAATGAATGTAAATGCGACACTTCCTTGCAAGAAATAGCGTCTGTAGATGTCTAGGTATCGTAGCAATAGAGTTCTAATGCTTCTTAAAACGCGATATCGCATCTCATTTCTATGTTTCATGGTAAGATATAATATGATTTGCGAAGTATCATGTATTCCTCGTCTACCCTTCAATTGAACGTAAATGCGACACTTCCTTGCTAGGAAATAGCGTCTGCAGATGTCTAGGTATCGTAGCAATAGTGTTCTAATGCTTCTTAAAACGCGATATCGCATCTCATTTCTATGTTTCATGGTAAGATATAACATGATTTGCGAAGTGTCATGTATTCCTCGTCTACGCTACAAATGAATGTAAATGCGATACTTCCTTGCTAGGAAATAGCGTCTCCAGATGTCTAGGTATCGTAGCAATAGAGTACTAGTGCTCCTTAAAACGCGATATCGCATCTCATTTCTATGTTTCATGGTAAGATATAATATGATTTGCGAAGTGTCACGTATTCCTCGCCTACACTTCAAATGAATGTAAATGCGACACTTCCTTGCAAGGAAATAGCGTTTGCAGATGTCTACGTATCGTAGCAATAGAGTTCTTATGATTCTTAAAACGCGATATCGCATCTCATTTCTATGTTTCATGGTAAGATATAATATGATTTGCGAAGTATCATGTATTCCTCGTCTACACTTCAAATGAATGTGAATGCGATACTTCCTCGCCAGGAAATAGCATTTGCAGATGTCTACGTATCGTAGCAATAGCTTTCTAATGCTTCTTAAAACGCGATATCGATTCTCATTTCTATGTTTCATGGTAAGATATAATATGATTTGCGAAGTGTCACGTATTACTCGCCTACACTTCAAATAAATGTAAATGCGACACTTCCTTGCTAGGAAATAGCGTTTGCAGATGTCTACGTATAGAAGCAATAGAGTTCAAATGCTTCTTAAAACGAGATATTGCATCTCATATCTATGTTTCCTGATAAGATATAATATTCATTTCGACGTGTTATGCATTCCTCGTCTACGATTCAAATGAATGTAAATGCGGCACTTCCTTGCAAGGAAATAGCGTTTGCAGATGTCTACGTATCGTAGCAATAGAGTTCTTATGATTCTTAAAACGCGATATCGCTTCTCATTTCTATGTTTCATGGTAAGATATAATATGATTTGCGAAGTATCATGTATTCCTCGTCTACACTTCAAATGAATGTAAATGCGACACTTCCTTGCTAGGAAATAGCGTCTGCAGATGTCTAGGTATCGTAGCAATAGAGTTCTAATGCTTCTTAAAACGCGATATCGCATCTCATTTCTATGTTTCATGGTAAGATGTAATATTATTTGCGAAGTGTTATGTATTCCTCGCCTATACTTCAAATGAATGTAAATGCGAGACTTCTTTGCTAGGAAATAGCGTTTGCAAATGTCTACCTATCGTAGCAATAGTGTTCTAATGCTTCTTAAAACGCGAAATCGCATCTTATTTCTATGTTTCATGGTAAGATATAATATGATTTGCGAAGTATCATGTATTCCTCGTCTACACTTCAAATGAATGTAAATGCGACACTTCCTTGCTAGGAAATAGCATCTGCAGATGTCTAGGTATCGTAGCAATAGAGTTCTAATGCTTCTTAAAACGCGATATCGCATCTCATTTCTATGTTTCATGGTAAGATATAATATGATTTGCGAAGTATCATGTATTCCTCGTCTACACTTCAAATGAATGTAAATGCGACACTTCCTTGCTAGGAAATAGCATCTGCAGATGTCTAGGTATCGTAGCAATAGAGTTCTAATGCTTCTTAAAACGCGATAACGCATCTCATTTCTATGTTTCATGGTAAGATATAATATAATTTGCGAAGTATCATGTATTCCTCGTCTACACTTCAAGTGAATGTAAATGCGACACTTCCTTGCTAGGAAATAGCGTCTGCAGATGTCTAGGTATCGTAGCAATAGAGTTCTAATGCTTCTTAAAACGCGATATCGCATCTTATTTCTATGTTTCATGGTAAGATGTAATATTATTTGCGAAGTGTTATGTATTCCTCGCCTATACTTCAAATGAATGTAAATGCGAGACTTCTTTGCTAGGAAATAGCGTTTGCAAATGTCTACCTATCGTAGCAATAGTGTTCTAATGCTTCTTAAAACGCGATATCGCATCTCTTATCTATGTTTCATGATAAGATATAATATTCATTGCGAAGTGTTATGCATTCCTCGCCTACGATTCAATAGAATGTAAATGCTACACTTCCTTGCTAGGAAATAGCGTTTGCAGAAGTCTACGTATCGTAGCAATAGAGTTCTAATGCTTCTTAAAACGCGATATCGCATCTCATTTCTATGTTTCATGGTAAGATGTAATATTATTTGCGAAGTGTTATGTATTCCTCGCCTATACTTCAAATGAATGTAAATGCGAGACTTCTTTGCTAGGAAATAGCGTTTGCAAATGTCTACCTATCGTAGCAATAGTGCTCTAATGCTTCTTAAAACGCGAAATCGCATCTCATTTCTATGTTTCATGGTAAGATATAATATGATTTGCGAAGTATCATGTATTCCTCGTCTACACTTCAAATGAATGTAAATGCGACACTTCCTTGCTAGGAAATAGCATCTGCAGATGTCTAGGTATCGTAGCAATAGAGTTCTAATGCTTCTTAAAACGCGATATCGCATCTCATTTCTATGTTTCATGGTAAGATATAATATGATTTGCGAAGTATCATGTATTCCTCGTCTACACTTCAAATGAATGTAAATGCGACACTTCCTTGCTAGGAAATAGCATCTGCAGATGTCTAGGTATCGTAGCAATAGAGTTCTAATGCTTCTTAAAACGCGATATCGCATCTCATTTCTATGTTTCATGGTAAGATATAATATGATTTGCGAAGTATCATGTATTCCTCGTCTACACTTCAAATGAATGTAAATGCGACACTTCCTTGCTAGGAAATAGCGTCTGCAGATGTCTAGGTATCGTAGCAATAGAGTTCTAATGCTTCTTAAAACGCGATATCGCATCTTATTTCTATGTTTCATGGTAAGATGTAATATTATTTGCGAAGTGTTATATATTCCTCGCCTATACTTCAAATGAATGTAAATGCGAGACTTCTTTGCTAGGAAATAGCGTTTGCAAATGTCTACCTATCGTAGCAATAATGTTCTAATGCTTCTTAAAACGCGATATCGCATCTCATTTCTATGTTTCATGGTAAGATATAATATGATTTGCGAAGTATCATGTATTCCTCGTCTACACTTCAAATGAATGCAAATGCGACACTTCCTTGCTAGGAAATAGCGTCTGCAGATGTCTAGGTATCGTAGCAATAGAGTTCTAATGCTTCTTAAAACGCGATATCGCATCTCATTTCTATGTTTCATGGTAAGATGTAATATTATTTGCGAAGTGTTATGTATTCCTCGCCTATACTTCAAATGAATGTAAATGCGAGACTTCTTTGCTAGGAAATAGCGTTTGCAAATGTCTACCTATCGTAGCAATAGTTTTCTAATGCTTCTTAAAACGCGAAATCGCATCTCATTTCTATGTTTCATGGTAAGATATAATATGATTTGCGAAGTATCATGTATTCCTCGTCTACACTTCAAATGAATGTAAATGCGACACTTCCTTGCTAGGAAATAGCGTTTGCAGATGTCTACGTATCGTAGCAATAGAGTTCCTATGATTCTTAAAACGCGATAACGTATCTCATTTGTATGTTTCATGGTAAGATATAATATGATTTGCGGAGAGTTATGTATTCCTCGTCTACACTTCAAATGAATGTAAATGCGACACTTCCTTGCAAGGAAATAGCGTTTGCAGATGTCTACGTATCGAAGCAATAGAGTTCAAATGCTTCTTAAAACGAGATATTGCATCTCATATCTATGTTTCATGATAAGATATAATATTCATTGCGAAGTGTTATGCATTCCTGGCCTACGATTCAAATGAATATAAATGCGACACTTCCTTGCTAGGAAATAGCGTTTGCAGAAGTCTACGTATCGTAGCAATAGAGTTCTAATGCTTCTTAAAACGCGATATCGCATCTCCTTTCTATGTTTCATGGTAAGATGTAATATTATTTGCGAAGTGTTATGTATTCCTCGCCTATACTTCAAATGAATGTAAATGCGAGACTTCTTTGCTAGGAAATAGCGTTTGCAAATGTCTACCTATCGTAGCAATAGTGCTCTAATGCTTCTTAAAACGCGAAATCGCATCTCATTTCTATGTTTTATGGTAAGATATAATATGATTTGCGAAGTATCATGTATTCCTCGTCTACACTTCAAATGAATGTAAATGCGACACTTCCTTGCTAGGAAATAGCATCTGCAGATGTCTAGGTATCGTAGCAATAGAGTTCTAATGCTTCTTAAAACGCGATATCGCATCTCATTTCTATGTTTCATGGTAAGATATAATATGATTTGCGAAGTATCATGTATTCCTCGTCTACACTTCAAATGAATGTAAATGCGACACTTCCTTGCTAGGAAATAGCATCTGCAGATGTCTAGGTATCGTAGCAGTAGAGTTCTAATGCTTCTTAAAACGCGATATCGCATCTCATTTCTATGTTTCATGGTAAGATATAATATGATTTCCGAAGTATCATGTATTCCTCGTCTACACTTCAAATGAATGCAAATGCGACACTTCCTTGCTAGGAAATAGCGTCTGCAGATGTCTAGGTATCGTAGCAATAGAGTTCTAATGCTTCTTAAAACGCGATATCGCATCTCATTTCTATGTTTCATGGTAAGATGTAATATTATTTGCGAAGTGTTATGTATTCCTCGCCTATACTTCAAATGAATGTAAATGCGAGACTTCTTTGCTAGGAAATAGCGTTTGCAAATGTCTACCTATCGTAGCAATAGTGTTCTAATGCTTCTTAAAACGCGATATCGCATCTCTTATCTATGTTTCATGATAAGATATAATATTCATTGCGAAGTGTTATGCATTCCTCGCCTACGATTCAAATGAATGTAAATGCTACACTTCCTTGCTAGGAAATAGCGTTTGCAGAAGTCTACGTATCGTAGCAATAGAGTTCTAATGCTTCTTAAAACGCGATATCGCATCTCATTTCTATGTTTCATGGTAAGATGTAATATTATTTGCGAAGTGTTATGTATTCCTCGCCTATACTTCAAATGAATGTAAATGCGAGAATTCTTTGCTAGGAAATAGCGTTTGCAAATGTCTACCTATCGTAGCAATAGTGCTCTAATGCTTCTTAAAACGCGAAATCGCATCTCATTTCTATGTTTCATGGTAAGATATAATATGATTTGCGAAGTATCATGTATTCCTCGTCTACACTTCAAATGAATGTAAATGCGACACTTCCTTGCTAGGAAATAGCATCTGCAGATGTCTAGGTATCGTAGCAATAGAGTTCTAATGCTTCTTAAAACGCGATATCGCATCTCATTTCTATGTTTCATGGTAAGATATAATATGATTTGCGAAGTATCATGTATTCCTCGTCTACACTTCAAATGAATGTAAATGCGACACTTCCTTGCTAGGAAATAGCATCTGCAGATGTCTAGGTATCGTAGCAATAGAGTTCTAATGCTTCTTAAAACGCGATATCGCATCTCATTTCTATGTTTCGTGGTAAGATATAATATGATTTGCGAAGTATCATGTATTCCTCGTTTGCACTTCAAATGAATGCAAATGCGACACTTCCTTGCTAGGAAATAGCGTCTGCAGATGTCTAGGTATCGTAGCAATAGAGTTCTAATGCTCCTTAGAACGCGATATCGCATCTCATTTCTATGTTTCATGGTAAGATGTAATATTATTTGCGAAGTGTTATGTATTCCTCGCCTATACTTCAAATGAATGTAAATGCGAGACTTCTTTCCCAGGAAATAGCGTTTGCAAATGTCTACCTATCGTAGCAATAGTGTTCTAATACTTCTTAAAACGCGATATCGATTATCATTTCTATGTTTCATGGTAAGATATAATATGATTTGCGAAGTATCATGTATTCCTCGTCTACACTTCAAATGAATGTAAATGCGACACTTCCTTGCTAGGAAATAGCGTCTGCAGATGTCTAGGTATCGTAGCAATAGAGTTCTAATGCTTCTTAAAACGCGATATCGCATCTTATTTCTATGTTTCATGGTAAGATGTAATATTATTTGCGAAGTGTTATATATTCCTCGCCTATACTTCAAATGAATGTAAATGCGAGACTTCTTTGCTAGGAAATAGCGTTTGCAAATGTCTACCTATCGTAGCAATAGTGTTCTAATGCTTCTTAAAACGCGATATCGCATCTCATTTCTATGTTTCATGGTAAGATATAATATGATTTGCGAAGTATCATGTATTCCTCGTCTACACTTCAAATGAATGCAAATGCGACACTTCCTTGCTAGGAAATAGCGTCTGCAGATGTCTAGGTATCGTAGCAATAGAGTTCTTATGCTTCTTGAAACGCGATATCGCATCTCATTTCTATGTTTCATGGTAAGATGTAATATTATTTGCGAAGTGTTATGTATTCCTCGCCTATACTTCAAATGAATGTAAATGCGAGACTTCTTTGCTAGGAAATAGCGTTTGCAAATGTCTACCTAT
Source organism: Xylocopa sonorina (assembly GCF_050948175.1). Taxonomy (NCBI): domain Eukaryota; kingdom Metazoa; phylum Arthropoda; class Insecta; order Hymenoptera; family Apidae; genus Xylocopa; species Xylocopa sonorina. The sequence goes on along the minus strand of NW_027490688.1, from coordinate 10,139 downwards.
CGTAGCAATAGTGTTCTAATGCTTCTTAAAACGCGAAATCGCATCTCATTTCTATGTTTCATGGTAAGATATAATATGATTTGCGAAGTATCATGTATTCCTCGTCTACACTTCAAGTGAATGTAAATGCGACACTTCCTTGCTAGGAAATAGCGTCTGCAGATGTCTGGGTATCGTAGCAATAGAGTTCTAATGCTTCTTAAAACGCGATATCGCATCTTATTTCTATGTTTCATGGTAAGATGTAATATTATTTGCGATGTGTTATGTATTCCTCGCCTATACTTCAAATGAATGTAAATGCGAGACTTCTTTGCTAGGAAATAGCGTTTGCAAATGTCTACCTATCGTAGCAATAGTGTTCTAATGCTTCTTAAAACGCGATATCGCATCTCTTATCTATGTTTCATGATAAGATATAATATTCATTGCGAAGTGTTATGCATTCCTCGCCTACGATTCAAATGAATGTAAATGCTACACTTCCTTGCTAGGAAATAGCGTTTGCAGAAGTCTACGTATCGTAGCAATAGAGTTCTAATGCTTCTTAAAACGCGATATCGCATCTCATTTCTATGTTTCATGGTAAGATGTAATATTATTTGCGAAGTGTTATGTATTCCTCGCCTATACTTCAAATGAATGTAAATGCGAGAATTCTTTGCTAGGAAATAGCGTTTGCAAATGTCTACCTATCGTAGCAATAGTGCTCTAATGCTTCTTAAAACGCGAAATCGCATCTCATTTCTATGTTTCATGGTAAGATATAATATGATTTGCGAAGTATCATGTATTCCTCGTCTACACTTCAAATGAATGTAAATGCGACACTTCCTTGCTAGGAAATAGCATCTGCAGATGTCTAGGTATCGTAGCAATAGAGTTCTAATGCTTCTTAAAACGCGATATCGCATCTCATTTCTATGTTTCATGGTAAGATATAATATGATTTGCGAAGTATCATGTATTCCTCGTTTACACTTCAAATGAATGCAAATGCGACACTTCCTTGCTAGGAAATAGCGTCTGCAGATGTCTAGGTATCGTAGCAATAGAGTTCTAATGCTCCTTAAAACGCGATATCGCATCTCATTTCTATGTTTCATGGTAAGATGTAATATTATTTGCGAAGTGTTATGTATTCCTCGCCTATACTTCAAATGAATGTAAATGCGAGACTTCTTTCCCAGGAAATAGCGTTTGCAAATGTCTACCTATCGTAGCAATAGTGTTCTAATGCTTCTTAAAACGCGATATCGCATCTCATTTCTATGTTTCATGGTAAGATATAATATGATTTGCGAAGTATCATGTATTCCTCGTCTACACTTCAAATGAATGTAAATGCGACACTTCCTTGCTAGGAAATAGCGTCTGCAGATGTCTAGGTATCGTAGCAATAGAGTTCTAATGCTTCTTAAAACGCGATATCGCATCTTATTTCTATGTTTCATGGTAAGATGTAATATTATTTGCGAAGTGTTATATATTCCTCGCCTATACTTCAAATGAATGTAAATGCGAGACTTCTTTGCTAGGAAATAGCGTTTGCAAATGTCTACCAATCGTAGCAATAGTGTTCTAATGCTTCTTAAAACGCGATATCGCATCTCATTTCTATGTTTCATGGTAAGATATAATATGATTTGCGAAGTATCATGTATTCCTCGTCTACATTTCAAACGAATGTAAATGCGACACTTCCTTGCTAGGAAATAGCGTCTGCAGATGTCTAGGTATCGTAGCAATAGAGTTCTAATGCTTCTTAAAACGCGATATCGCATCTCATTTCTATGTTTCATGGTAAGATGTAATATTATTTGCGAAGTGTTATGTATTCCTCGCCTATACTTCAAATGAATGTAAATGCGAGACTTCTTTCCTAGGAAATAGCGTTTGCAAATGTCTACCTATCGTATTAATAGTGTTCTAATGCTTCTTAAAGCGCGATATCGCATCTCATTTCTATGTTTCATGGTAAGATATAATATGATTTGCGAAGTATCATGTATTCCTCGTCTACACTTCAAATGAATGTAAATGCGACACTTCCTTGCTAGGAAATAGCGTCTGCAGATGTCTAGGTATCGTAGCAATAGAGTTCTAATGCTTCTTAAAACGCGATATCGCATCTTATTTCTATGTTTCATGGTAAGATGTAATATTATTTGCGAAGTGTTATATATTCCTCGCCTATACTTCAAATGAATGTAAATGCGAGACTTCTTTGCTAGGAAATAGCGTTTGCAAATGTCTACCTATCGTAGCAATAGTGTTCTAATGCTTCTTTAAACGCGATATCGCATCTCATTTCTATGTTTCATGGTAAGATATAATATGATTTGCGAAGTATCATGTATTCCTCGTCTACATTTCAAACGAATGTAAATGCGACACTTCCTTGCTAGGAAATAGCGTCTGCAGATGTCTAGGTATCGTAGCAATAGAGTTCTAATGCTTCTTAAAACGCGATATCGCATCTCATTTCTATGTTTCATGGTAAGATATAATATAATTTGCGAAGTGTTATGTATTCCTCGTCTACACTTCAAATGAATGTAAATGCGACACTTCCTTGCAAGGAAATAGCGTTTGCAGATGTCCACGTATCGAAGCAATAGAGTTCAAATGATTCTAAAACGCGATATCGCATCTCATTTCTATGTTTCATGGTAAGATATAACATGATTTGCGAAGTGTTATGTATTCCTCGTCTACACTTCAAATGAATGTGAATGCGATACTTCCTCGCTAGGAAATAGCGTTTGCAGATGTCTACGTATCGTAGCAATAGAGTTCATATGCTTCCTAAAACGAGATATTGCATCTCATATCTATGTTTCATGATAAGCTATAATATTCATTGCGAAGTGTTATGCATTCCTCGTCTACGATTCAAATGAATGTAAATGCGACACTTCCTTGCAAGGAAATAGCGTTTGCAGATGTCTACGTATCGAAGCAATAGAGTTCAAATGCTTCTTAAAACGAGATATTGCATCTCTTATCTATGTTTCATGATAAGATATAATATTCATTGCGAAGTGTTATGCATTCCTCGCCTACGATTCAAATGAATGTAAATGCGACACTTCCTTGCTAGGAAATAGCGTTTGCAGAAGTCTACGTATCGTAGCAATAGAGTTCTAATGCTTCTTAAAACGCGATATCGCATCTCATTTCTATGTTTCATGGTAAGATGTAATATTATTTGCGAAGTGTTATGTATTCCTCGCCTATACTTCAAATGAATGTAAATGCGAGACTTCTTTGCTAGGAAATAGCGTTTGCAAATGTCTACCTATCGTAGCAATAGTGTTCTAATGCTTCTTAAAACGCGAAATCGCATCTCATTTCTATGTTTCATGGTAAGATATAATATGATTTGCGAAGTATCATGTATTCCTCGTCTACACTTCAAATGAATGCAAATGCGACACTTCCTTGCCAGGAAATAGCATCTGCAGATGTCGTAGGTATCGTAGCAATAGAGTTCTAATGCTTCTTAAAACGCGATATCGCATCTCATTTCTATGTTTCATGGTAAGATATAATATGATTTGCGAAGTATCATGTATTCCTCGTCTACACTTCAAATGAATGTAAATGCGACACTTCCTTGCTAGGAAATAGCATCTGCAGATGTCTAGGTATCGTAGCAATAGAGTTCTAATGCTTCTTAAAACGCGATATCGCATCTTATTTCTATGTTTCATGGTAAGATGTAATATTATTTGCGAAGTGTTGTATATTCCTCGCCTATACTTCAAATGAATGTAAATGCGAGCCTTCTTTGCTAGGAAATAGCGTTTGCAAATGTCTACCTATCGTAGCAATAGTGTTCTAATGCTTCTTAAAACGCGATATCGCATCTCATTTCCATGTTTCATGGTAAGATATAATATGATTTGCGAAGTATCATGTATTCCTCGTCTACATTTCAAACGAATGTAAATGCGACACTTCCTTGCTAGGAAATAGCGTCTGCAGATGTCTAGGTATCGTAGCAATAGAGTTCTAATGCTTCTTAAAACGCGATATCGCATCTCATTTCTATGTTTCATGGTAAGATATAATATAATTTGCGAAGTGTTATGTATTCCTCGTCTACACTTCAAATGAATGTAAATGCGACACTTCCTTGCAAGGAAATAGCGTTTGCAGATGTCCACGTATCGAAGCAATAGAGTTCAAATGATTCTTAAAACGCGATATCGCATCTCATTTCGATGTTTCATGGTAAGATATAATATGATTTGCGAAGTATCATGTATTCCTCGTCTACACTTCAAGTGAATGTAAATGCGACACTTCCTTGCTAGGAAATAGCGTCTGCAGATGTCTAGGTATCGTAGCAATAGAGTTCTAATGCTTCTTAAAACGCGATATCGCATCTTATTTCTATGTTTCATGGTAAGATGTAATATTATTTTGCGAAGTGTTATGTTTTCCTCGCCTATACTTCAAATGAATGTAAATGCGAGACTTCTTTGCTAGGAAATAGCGTTTGCAAATATCTACCTATCGTAGCAATAGTGTTCTAATGCTTCTTAAAACGCGATATCGCATCTCATTTCTATGTTTCATGGTAAGATATAATATGATTTGCGAAGTATCATGTATTCCTCGTCTACACTTCAAGTGAATGTAAATGCGACACTTCCTTGCTAGGAAATAGCGTCTGCAGATGTCTAGGTATCGTAGCAATAGAGTTCTAATGCTTCTTAAAACGCGATATCGCATCTTATTTCTATGTTTCATGGTAAGATGTAATATTATTTGCGAAGTGTTATGTATTCCTCGCCTATACTTCAAATGAATGCTAAATGCGAGACTTCTTTGCTAGGAAATAGCGTTTGCAAATGTCTACCTATCGTAGCAATAGTGTTCTAATGCTTCTTAAAACGCGATATCGCATCTCATTTCTATGTTTCATGGTAAGATATAATATGATTTGCGAAGTATCATGTATTCCTCGTCTACATTTCAAATGATTGTAAATGCGACACTTCCTTGCTAGGAAATAGCGTCTGCAGATGTCTAGGTATCGTAGCAATAGAGTTCTAATGCTTCTTAAAACGCGATATCGCATCTTATTTCTATGTTTCATGGTAAGATGTAATATTATTTGCGGAGTGTTATGTATTCCTCGCCTATACTTCAAATGAATGTAAATGCGAGACTTCTTTGCTAGGAAATAGCGTTTGCAAATGTCTACCTATCGTAGCAATAGTGTTCTAATGCTTCTTAAAACGCGATATCGCATCTCATTTCTATGTTTCATGGTAAGATATAACATGATTTGCGAAGTATCATGTATTCCTCGTCTACACTTCAAATGAATGTAAATGCGACACTTCCTTGCTAGGAAATAGCATCTGCAGATGTCTAGGTATCGTAGCAATGGAGTTCTAATGCTTCTTAAAACGCGATATCGCATCTCATTTCTATGTTTCATGGTAAGATATAATATGATTTGCGAAGTGTTATGCATTCCTCGTCTACGATTCAAATGGATGTAAATGCGACACTTCCTTGCAAGGAAATAGCGATTGCAGATGTCTACGTCTCGTAGCAATAGAGTTCATATGTTCTTAAAACGCGATATCGCATCTCAATTCTAAGTTTCATGGTAAGATATATCATGATTTGCGAAGTGTTATGTATTCCTTGTCTACACTTCAAATGAATGTGAATGCGATACTTCCTTGCTGGGAAATAGCATCTGCAGATGTCTAGGTATCGTAGCAATAGAGTTCTAATGCTTCTTAAAACGCGATATCGCATCTCATTTCTATGTTTCATGGTGAGATATAATATGATTTGCGAAGTGTGATGTATTCCTCGTCTACACTTCAAATGAATGTAAATGCGACACTTCCTTGCTAGGAAATAGCGTTTGCAGATGTCTACGTATCGAAGCAATAAAGTTCAAATGCTTCTTAAAACGAGATATTGCATCTCATTTCTATGTTTCATGGTAAGATGTAATATGATTTGCGAAGTGTTGTGTATTCCTCGTCTACACTTCAAATGAATGTAAATGCGACACTTCCTGGCTAGGAAATAGCTTCTGCAGATGTCTACGTCTCGTAGCAATAGAGTCATATGTTCTAAAACGCGATATCGCATCTCAATTCTATGTTTCATGGTAAGATATAACATGATTTGCGAAGTGTTATGTATTCCTTGTCTACACTTCAAATGAATGTGAATGCGATACTTCCTCGCTAGGAAATAGCGTCTGCAGATGTCTAGGTATCGTAGCAATAGAGTTCTAATGCTTCCTTAAAACGCGATATCGCATCTCATTTCTATGTTTCATGGTGAGATATAATATGATTGAGAAGTGTCATGTATTCCTCGCCTACACTTCAAATGAATGTAAATGCGACACTTCCTGCTAGGAAATAGCGTTTGCAGATGTCTACGTATCGTAGCAATAGAGTTCTAATGCTTCTTAAACGCGATATCGCATCTCATTTCTATGTTTCATGGTAAGATATAATATGATTTGCGAAGTGTTATGTATTCCTCGTCTACACATCAACTAAATGTAAATGCGCACTTCCTTGCAAGGAAATAGCGTTTGCAGATGTCTACGTAACGTAGCAACAGCTTTCTAATGCTACTCAAAACGCGATATCGAATCTCATTTCTATGCTTCATGGTACGATATAATATGATTTGCGACGTGTCATGTATTCCTCGTCTACACTACAAATGAATGTAAATGCGACACTTCCTTGCAAGGAAATAGCGTTTGCAGATGTCTACGTATCGTAGCAATAGCTTTCTAGTGCTACTTAAAACGCCATATCGAATCTCATTTCTATGTTTCATGGTAAGATATAATATGATTTGCGATGTGTCATGAATTCCTCGTCTACACTACAAATGAATGTAAATGCGACACTTCCTTGCAAGGAAATAGCGTTTGCAGATGTCTACGTATCGAAGCAATAGTGTTCAAATGCTTCTTAAAACTCGATATCGCATCTCATCTCTATGTTTCATGGTAAGATATAATATGACTTGCGAAGTATCATGTATTCCTCGTCTACACTTCAAATGAATGTAAATGCGACTCTTCCTTGCAAGGAAATAGCGTTTGCAGATGTCCACGTATCGAAGCAATAGAGTTCAAATGCTTCCTAAAACGAGATATTGCATCTCATATCTATGTTTCATGATAAGATATAATATTCATTGCGAAGTGTTATGTATTTCTCGCCTACACTTCAAATGAATATAAATGCGACACTTCCTCGCTAGGAAATGGCGTTTGCAGATGTCTACCTATCGTAGCAGTAGTGTTCTAATGCTTCTTAGAACGCGATGTCGCATCTCATTTCTATGTTTCATGGTAAGATATAATATGATTTGCAAAGTATCATGTATTCCTCGTTTACACGTCAAATGAATGTAAATGCGACACTACCTTGCAAGGAAATAGCGTCTGCAGATGTCTAGGTATCGTAGCAATAGAGTTCTAATGCTTCTTAAAACGCGATATCGCATCTTGTTTCTATGTTTCATGGTAAGATGTAATATTATTTGCGAAGTGTTATGTATTCATCGCCTATACTTCAAATGAATGTAAATGCGAGACTTCTTTGCTAGGAAATAGCGTTTGCAAATGTCTACCTATCGTAGCAATAGTGTTCTAATTCTTCTTAAAACGCGATATCGCATCTCATTCCTATGTTTCATGGTAAGGTATAATATGATTTGCGAAGTGTTATGTATTCCTCGTCTACACTTCAAATGAATGTAAATGCGACACTTCCTTGCAAGGAAATAGCGTTTGCAGATGTCTAGGTATCGTAGCAATAGAGTTCTAATGCTTCTTAAAACGCGATATCGCATCTTGTTTCTATGTTTCATGGTAAGATGTAATATTATTTGCGAAGTGCTGTGCATTCCTCGCCTACGATTCAAATGAATGTAAATGCTACACTTCCTTGCTAGGAAATAGCGTTTGCAGATGTCTACGTATCGCAGCAATAGTGTTCTTATGATTCTTAAAAAGCGATATCGCATCTCATTTCTATGTTTCATGGTAAGGTATAATATGATTTGCGAAGTGTTATGTATTCCTCGTCTACACTTCAAATGAATGTGAATTGCGACACTTCCTCGCTAGGAAATAGCGTCTGCAGATGTCTAGGTATCGTAGCAATAGAGTTCCAATGCTTCTTAAAACGAGATTTTGCATCTAATATCTATGTTTCATGATAAGATATAATATGATTTGCGAAGTGTTATGTATTCCTCGTCTACACTTCAAATGAATGTAAATGCGACACTTCCTTGCAAGGAAATAGCGATTGCAGATGTCTACCTATCGTAGCAATAGAGTTCTAATGCTTCTTAAAACGCGATATCGCATCTCATTTGTATGTTTCATGGTAAGATATGATATGATTTGCGAAGTGTTATGTATTCCTCGTCTACACTTCAAATGAATGTAAATGCGACACTTCCTTGCTGGGAAATAGCGTCTGCAGATGTCTAGGTATCGTAGCAATAGAGTTCTAATGCTTCTTAAAACGCGATATCGCATCTCATTTCTATGTTTCATGGTAAGATGTAATATGATTTGCGAAGTGTTATGTATTCCTCGTCTACACTTCAAATGAATGTAAAATGCGATGCTTCCTTGCAAGGAAATAGCGTTTGCAAATGTCTACGTACCGAAGCAATATAGTTCTAATGCTTCTTAAAACGCGGATATCGCATCTCATTTGTATGTTTCATGGTAAGATATAATATGATTTGCGAAGTGTTATGTATTCCTCGTCTACACTTCAAATGAATGTAAATGCGACACTTCCTTGCTGGAAATAGGCGTATGCAGATGTCTAGGTATCGTAGCAATAGAGTTCTAATGCTTCTTAAAACGCGATATTGCATCTCATTTCTATGTTTCATGGTAAGATGTAATATGATTTGCGAAGTGTTATGTATTCCTCGTCTACACTTCAAATGAATGTAAATGCGACACTTCCTTGCAAGGAAATAGCGTTTGCAAATGTCTACGTATCGAAGCAATAGAGTTCAAAATGCTTCTTAAAACGAGATACTGCATCTCATATCTATGTTTCATGTTAAGATATAATATTCATTGCGAAGTGCTATGCATTCCTCGCCTACGATTCAAATGAATGTAAATGCGACACTTCCTTGCAAGGAAATAGCGTTTGCAGATGTCTACGTATCGAAGCAATAGAGTTCTAATGCTTCTTAAGACGCGATATCGCATCTCATTTCTATGTTTCATGGTAAGATATAATATGATTTGCGCAGTATCATGTATTCCTCGTCTACACTTCAAATGAATGTAAATGCGACACTTCCTTGCTAGGAAATAGCATCTGCAGATGTCCAGGTATCGTAGCAATAGAGTTCTAATGCTTCTTAAAACGCGATATCGCATCTCATTTCTATGTTTCATGGTAAGATATAATATGATTTGCGAAGTATCATGTATTCCTCGTCTACACTTCAAATGAATGTAAATGCGACACTTCCTTGTTAGGAAATAGCGTCTGCAGATGTCTGGGTATCGTAGCAATAGAGTTCTAGTGCTTCTTAAAACGCGATATCGCATCTCATTTCTACGTTTCATGGTAAGATGTATTATGATTTGTGAAGTGTTTTGCATTCCTCGTCTACGATTCAAATGAATGTAAATGCGACACTTCCTTGCAAGGAAATAGCGTTTGCAGATGTCTACGTATCGTAGCAATAGAGTTCTTATGATTCTTAAAAAGCGATATCGCATCTCATTTCTATGTTTCCATGGTAAGGTACAATATCATTTGCGAAGTGTTATGTATTCCTCGTCTACACTTCAAATGAATGTAAATGCGACACTTCCTTGCAAGGAAGTAGCGTTTTGCAGATGTCTACGTATCGTAGCAATAGAGTTCTTATAATTCTTAAAACGCGATTTCGCATCTCATTTCTATGTTTCATGGTAAGGTATAATATGATTTGCGAAGTGTTATGTATTCCTCGTCTACACTTCAAATGAATGTGAATGCGACACTTCCTCGCTAGGAAATAGCGTCTGCAGATGTCTAGGTATCGTAGCAATAGAGTTCCAATGCTTCTTAAAACGAGATATTGCATCT
>NW_027490687.1:0-73822 GCF_050948175.1 Xylocopa sonorina | reverse complement strand
TTCTAATGCTTCTTAAAACGCGATATCGCATCTCATTTCTATGTTTCATGGTAAGATATAATATGATTTGCGAAGTGTCATGTATTCCTCGTCTACACTTCAAATGAATGTAAATGCGACACTTCCTTGCAAGGAAATAGCGTTTGCAAATGTCTACCTATCGTAGCAATAGTGTTCTAATGCTTCTTCAAACGCGATATCGCATCTCATTCCTATGTTTCATGGTAAGATATAATATGATTTGCGAAGTGTCATGTATTCCTCGTCTCCACTTCAAATGAATGTAAATGCGACACTTCCCTGCAAGGAAATAGCGTTTGCAGATGTCTACGTATCGTAGCAATAGAGTTCTAATGCCTCTTAAAACGCGATATCGCATCTCATTTCTATGTTTCACGGTAAGATATAATATGATTTGCGAAGTGTTATGTATCCCTCGTATACACTTCAAATGAATGTAAATGCGACACTTCCTTGCAAGGAAATAGCATTTGCAGATGTCTACGTATCATAGCAATGGATTTCTGCTGCTTCTTAAAACGCGATATCGCATCTCATTTCTATGTTTCATGGTAAGATATAATATGATTTGCGGAGTGTCATGTATTCCTCTTCTACACTTCAAATGAATGTAAATGCGACACTTCCTTGCAAGGAAATAGCGTTTGCAGATGTCTACGTATCGTAGCAATAGAGTTCTAATGCTTCTTAAAACGCGATATCGCATCTCGTTTCTATGTTTCATGGTAAGATATAATATGATTTGCGAAGTGTTATGTATTCCTCGTCTACACTTCAAATGAATGTAAATGCGACACTTCCTTGCAAGGAAATAGCGTTTGCAATTGTCTACCTATCGTAGCAATAGTTTTCTAATGCTTCTTAAAACGCGATATCGCATCTCATTTCTATGTTTCATGGTAAGATATAATATGATTTGCGAAGTGTCATGTATTCCTCGATTACACTTCAAATGAACGTAAATGCGACACTTACTTGCAAGGAAATAGCGTTTGCAGATGTCTACGTATCGAAGCAATAGAGTTCAAATGCTTCTTTAAAACGAGATATTGCATCTCATATCTATGTTTCATGATAAGATATAATATTCATTGCGAAGTGTTATGCATTCCTCATCTACGATTCAAATGAATGTAAATGCAACACTTCCTTGCAAGGAAATAGCGTTTGCAGATGTCTACGTATCGAAGCAATAGAATTCTAATGCTTCTTAAAACGCGATATCGCATCACATTTCTATGTTTCATGGTAAGATATAATATGATTTGCGAAGTGTTATGTATTCCTCATCAACACATCAACTGATTGTAAATGCGACACTTCCTTGCAAGGAAATAGCGTTTGCAGATGTCTACGTATCGTAGCACTAGAGTTCTTATGATTCTTAAAACGCGATATCGCATCTCATTTCTACGTTTCATGGTAGGATATTATATGATTTGCGAAGTGTTATGTACTCCTCGTCTACACATCAAATGAATGTAAATGCGACACTTCCTTGCTAGGAAATAGCGTTTGCCGATGTCTACGTATCGAAGCAATAGATTTCAAATGCTTCTTAAAACGAGATATTGCATCTCATATATACGTTTCATGATAAGATATAATATTCATTGCGAAGTGTTATGCATTCCTCGTCTACGATTCAAATGAAAGTAAATGCGACACTTACTTGCAAGGAAATAGCGATTGCAGATGTCTACGTATCGTAGCAATAGAGTTCATATGATCCTTAAAACGCGATATCGCATCTCATATCTATGTTTCAAGATAAGATATAATATTCATTGCGAAGTGTTATGCATTCCTCGTCTACGATTCAAATGAAAGTAAATGTGACACTTCGTTGCAAGGAAATAGCGATTGCAGATGTCTACGTATCGTAGCAATAGAGTTTCTAATGCTTCTTAAAACGCGATATCGCATCTCATTTCTATGTTTCATGGTAAGATATAATATGATTCGCGAAGTGTTATGTATTCCTCGTCTACACTTCAAATGAATGTAAATGCGACACTTCCTTGCAAGGAAAATAGCGTTTGCAGATGTCTACGTATCGTAGCAATAGAGTTCTAATGCTTCTTAAAACGCGATATCGCATAACATTTCTATGTTTCATGGTAAGATATAATATGATTTGCGAAGTGTCATGTATTCCTCGTTTACACTTCAAATGAATGTAAATGCGACACTTCCTTGCAAGGAAATAGCGATTGCAGATGTCTACGTATCGTAGCAATAGAGTTCATGTGATTCTTAAAACGCGATATCGCATCTCATATCTATGTTTCAAGGTAAGATATAAAATTCATTGCGAAGTGTTATGCATTCCTCGTCTACGATTCAAATGAAAGTAAATGCGACACTTCCTTGCAAGGAAATAGCGTTTGCAGATGTCTACGTATCGTAGCAATGGATTTCTGATGCTTCTTAAAACGCGTTATCGCATCTCATTTCTGTGTTTCATGGTAAGATATAATATGATTTGCGAAGTGTTATGTATTCCTCGTCTACACTACAAATGAATGTAAATGCGACACTTCCTTGCAAGGAAATAGCGTTTGCAGATGTCTACGTATCGTAGCAATAGTGTTCTTATGATTCTTAAAACGCGATATCGCATCACATTTCTATGTTTCATGGTAAGATATAATATGATTTGCGAAGTGCTATGTATTCCTCGTCTACACATCAAATGAATGTAAATGCGACACTTTCTTGCAAGGAAATAGCATTTGCAGATGTCTACGTATCGTAGCAATGGATTTCTGCTGCTTCTTAAAACGCGATACCGCATCTCATTTCTATGTTTCATGGTAAGATATAATATGATTTGGCGTAGTGTTATGTATTCCTAGTCTACACTTCAAATGAATGTAAATGCGACACTTCCTTGCAAGGAAATAGCGTTTGCAAATGTCTAACTATCGTAGCAGTTGTGTTCTAATGCTTCTTAAAACGCGATATCGCATCTCATTTCTATGTTTCATGGTAAGATATAATATGATTTGCGAAGTGTCATGTATTCCTCGTCTACACTTCAAATGAATGTAAATGCGACACTTCCTTGCAAGGAAATAGCGTTTGCAAATGTCTACCTATCGTAGCAATAGTGTTCTAATGCTTCTTCAAACGCGATATCGCATCTCATTCCTATGTTTCATGGTAAGATATAATATGATTTGCGAAGTGTCATGTATTCCTCGTCTCCACTTCAAATGAATGTAAATGCGACACTTCCCTGCAAGGAAATAGCGTTTGCAGATGTCTACGTATCGTAGCAATAGAGTTCTAATGCCTCTTAAAACGCGATATCGCATCTCATTTCTATGTTTCACGGTAAGATATAATATGATTTGCGAAGTGTTATGTATCCCTCGTATACACTTCAAATGAATGTAAATGCGACACTTCCTTGCAAGGAAATAGCATTTGCAGATGTCTACGTATCATAGCAATGGATTTCTGCTGCTTCTTAAAACGCGATATCGCATCTCATTTCTATGTTTCATGGTAAGATATAATATGATTTGCGGAGTGTCATGTATTCCTCTTCTACACTTCAAATGAATGTAAATGCGACACTTCCTTGCAAGGAAATAGCGTTGTGCAGATGTCTACGTATCGTAGCAATAGAGTTCTAATGCTTCTTAAAACGCGATATCGCATCTCGTTTCTATGTTTCATGGTAAGATATAATATGATTTGCGAAGTGTTATGTATTCCTCGTCTACACTTCAAATGAATGTAAATGCGACACTTCCTTGCAAGGAAATAGCGTTTGCAATTGTCTACCTATCGTAGCAATAGTTTTCTAATGCTTCTTAAAACGCGATATCGCATCTCATTTCTATGTTTCATGGTAAGATATAATATGATTTGCGAAGTGTCATGTATTCCTCGATTACACTTCAAATGAACGTAAATGCGACACTTACTTGCAAGGAAATAGCGTTTGCAGATGTCTACGTATCGAAGCAATAGAGTTCAAATGCTTCTTAAAACGAGATATTGCATCTCATATCTATGTTTCATGATAAGATATAATATTCATTGCGAAGTGTTATGCATTCCTCATCTACGATTCAAATGAATGTAAATGCAACACTTCCTTGCAAGGAAATAGCGTTTGCAGATGTCTACGTATCGTAGCAATAGAGTTCTAATGCTTTCTTAAAACGCGATATCGCATCTCGTTTCTATGTTTCATGGTAAGATATAATATGATTTGCGAAGTGTTGTGTATTCCTCGTCTACACTTCAAATGAATGTAAATGCGACACTTCTTTGCAAGGAAATAGCGTTTGCAGATCTCTACGTATCGTAGCAATAGAGTTCATATGATTCTTAAAAAGCGATATCGCATCACATTTCTATGTTTCATGGTAAGATATAATATGATTTGCGGGAGTGTCATGTATTCCCTCGTCTACACTTCAAATGAATGTAAATGCGGCACTTTCTTGCAAGGAAATAGCATTTGCACATGTCTACGTATCATAGCAATGGATTTCTGCTGCTTCTTAAAACGCGATATCGCATCTCATTTCTATGTTTCATGGTAAGATATAATATGATTTGCGGAGTGTCATGTATTCCTCGTCTACACTTCAAATGAATGTAAATGCGACACTTCCCTGCAAGGAAATAGCGTTTGCAGAGATCTAGGTATCGTAGCAATAGAGTTCAAATGCTTCTTAAAACGAGATATTGCATCTCATATCTATGTTTCATGATAAGATATAATATTCATTGCGAAGTGTTATGCATTCCTCGTCTACGATTCAAATGAATGTAAATGCAACACTTCCTTGCAAGGAAATAGCGTTTGCAGATGTCTACGTATCGTAGCAATAGAGTTCTAATGCTTCTTAAAACGCGATATCGCATCTCGTTTCTATGTTTCATGGTAAGATATAATATGATTTGCGAAGTGTTGTGTATTCCTCGTCTACACTTCAAATGAATGTAAATGCGACACTTCTTTGCAAGGAAATAGCGTTTGCAGATCTCTACGTATCGTAGCAATAGAGTTCATATGATTCTTAAAAAGCGATATCGCATCACATTTCTATGTTTCATGGTAAGATATAATATGATTTGCGAAGTGTCATGTATTCCTCTTCTACACTTCAAATGAATGTAAATGCGACACTTCCTTGCAAGGAAATAGCGTTTGCAGATGTCTACGTATCGTAGCAATGGATTTCTGCTGCTTCTTAAAACGCGATATCGCATCTCATTTCTATGTTTCATGGTAAGATATAATATGATTTGCGAAGTGTTGTGTATTCCTCGTCTACACTTCAAATGAATGTAAATGCGACACTTCTTTGCAAGGAAATAGCGTTTGCAGATCTCTACGTATCGTAGCAATAGAGTTCATATGATTCTTAAAAAGCGATATCGCATCACATTTCTATGTTTCATGGTAAGATATAATATGATTTGCGGAGTGTCATGTATTCCTCGTCTACACTTCAAATGAATGTAAATGCGGCACTTTCTTGCAAGGAAATAGCATTTGCACTTGTCTACGTATCATAGCAATGGATTTCTGCTGCATCTTAAAACGCGATATCGCATCTCATTTCTATGTTTCATGGTAAGATATAATATGATTTGCGGAGTGTCATGTATTCCTCGTCTACACTTCAAATGAATGTAAATGCGACACTTCCCTGCAAGGAAATAGCGTTTGCAGATGTCTAGGTATCGTAGCAATAGAGTTCAAATGCTTCTTAAAACGAGATATCGCATCTCATATCTATGTTTCAAGATAAGATATAAAATTCATTGCGAAGTGTTATGCATTCCTCGTCTACGATTCAAATGAAAGTAAATGCGACACTTCCTTGCAAGGAAATAGCGTTTGCAGATGTCTACGTATCGTAGCAATGGATTTCTGATGCTTCTTAAAACGCGTTATCGCATCTCATTTCTGTGTTTCATGGTAAGATATAATATGATTTGCGAAGTGTTATGTATTCCTCGTCTACACTACAAATGAATGTAAATGCGACACTTCCTTGCAAGGAAATAGCGTTTGCAGATGTCTACGTATCGTAGCAATAGTGTTCTTATGATTCTTAAAACGCGATATCGCATCACATTTCTATGTTTCATGGTAAGATATAATATGATTTGCGAAGTGCTATGTATTCCTCGTCTACACATCAAATGAATGTAAATGCGACACTTTCTTGCAAGGAAATAGCATTTGCAGATGTCTACGTATCGTAGCAATGGATTTCTGCTGCTTCTTAAAACGCGATACCGCATCTCATTTCTATGTTTCATGGTAAGATATAATATGATTTGCGAAGTGTTATGTATTCCTAGTCTACACTTCAAATGAATGTAAATGCGACACTTCCTTGCAAGGAAATAGCGTTTGCAAATGTCTAACTATCGTAGCAGTTGTGTTCTAATGCTTCTTAAAACGCGATATCGCATCTCATTTCTATGTTTCATGGTAAGATATAATATGATTTGCGAAGTGTCATGTATTCCTCGTCTACACTTCAAATGAATGTAAATGCGACACTTCCTTGCAAGGAAATAGCGTTTGCAAATGTCTACCTATCGTAGCAATAGTGTTCTAATGCTTCTTCAAACGCGATATCGCATCTCATTCCTATGTTTCATGGTAAGATATAATATGATTTGCGAAGTGTCATGTATTCCTCTTCTACACTTCAAATGAATGTAAATGCGACACTTCCTTGCAAGGAAATAGCGTTTGCAGATGTCTACGTATCGTAGCAATAGAGTTCTAATGCTTCTTAAAACGCGATATCGCATCTCATTTCTATGTTTCATGGTAAGATATAATATGATTTGCGAAGTGTTATTTATACCTCGTCTACACATCAAATGAATGTAAATGCGACACTTTCTTGCAAGGAAATAGCATTTGCAGATGTCTACGTATCGTAGCAATGGATTTCTGCTGCTTCTTAAAACGCGATATCGCATCTCATTTCTATGTTTCATGGTAAGATATAATATGATTTGCGGAGTGTCATGTATTCCTCGTCTCCACTTCAAATGAATGTAAATGCGACACTTCCTTGCAAGGAAATAGCGTTTGCAGATGTCTACGTATCGTAGCAATAGAGTTCTAATGCTTCTGAAAACGCGATATCGCATCTCATTTCTATGTTTCATGGTAAGATATAATATGATTTGCGAAGAGTTATGTATTCCTCGTCTACACTTCAAATGAATGTAAATGCGACACTTCCTTGCAACGAAATAGCGTTTGCAATTGTCTACCTATCGTAGCAATAGCTTTCTAATGCTTCTTAAAACGCGATATCGCATCTCATTTCTATGTTTCATGGTAAGATATAATATGATTTGCGAAGTGTCATGTATTCCTCTTCTACACTTCAAATGAATGTAAATGCGACACTTCCTTGCAAGGAAATAGCGTTTGCAGATCTCTACGTATCGTAGCAATAGAGTTCATATGATTCTTAAAAAGCGATATCGCATCACATTTCTATGTTTCATGGTAAGATATAATATGATTTGCGAAGTGTCATGTATTCCTCTTCTACACTTCAAATGAATGTAAATGCGACACTTCCTTGCAAGGAAATAGCGTTTGCAGATGTCTACGTATCGTAGCAATGGATTTCTGCTGCTTCTTAAAACGCGATATCGCATCTCATTTCTATGTTTCATGGTAAGATATAATATGATTTGCGAAGTGTTGTGTATTCCTCGTCTACACTTCAAATGAATGTAAATGCGACACTTCTTTGCAAGGAAATAGCGTTTGCAGATCTCTACGTATCGTAGCAATAGAGTTCATATGATTCTTAAAAAGCGATATCGCATCACATTTCTATGTTTCATGGTAAGATATAATATGATTTGCGGAGTGTCATGTATTCCTCGTCTACACTTCAAATGAATGTAAATGCGGCACTTTCTTGCAAGGAAATAGCATTTGCACTTGTCTACGTATCATAGCAATGGATTTCTGCTGCATCTTAAAACGCGATATCGCATCTCATTTCTATGTTTCATGGTAAGATATAATATGATTTGCGGAGTGTCATGTATTCCTCGTCTACACTTCAAATGAATGTAAATGCGACACTTCCCTGCAAGGAAATAGCGTTTGCAGATGTCTAGGTATCGTAGCAATAGAGTTCAAATGCTTCTTAAAACGAGATATCGCATCTCATATCTATGTTTCAAGATAAGATATAAAATTCATTGCGAAGTGTTATGCATTCCTCGTCTACGATTCAAATGAAAGTAAATGCGACACTTCCTTGCAAGGAAATAGCGTTTGCAGATGTCTACGTATCGTAGCAATGGATTTCTGATGCTTCTTAAAACGCGTTATCGCATCTCATTTCTGTGTTTCATGGTAAGATATAATATGATTTGCGAAGTGTTATGTATTCCTCGTCTACACTACAAATGAATGTAAATGCGACACTTCCTTGCAAGGAAATAGCGTTTGCAGATGTCTACGTATCGTAGCAATAGTGTTCTTATGATTCTTAAAACGCGATATCGCATCACATTTCTATGTTTCATGGTAAGATATAATATGATTTGCGAAGTGCTATGTATTCCTCGTCTACACATCAAATGAATGTAAATGCGACACTTTCTTGCAAGGAAATAGCATTTGCAGATGTCTACGTATCGTAGCAATGGATTTCTGCTGCTTCTTAAAACGCGATACCGCATCTCATTTCTATGTTTCATGGTAAGATATAATATGATTTGCGAAGTGTTATGTATTCCTAGTCTACACTTCAAATGAATGTAAATGCGACACTTCCTTGCAAGGAAATAGCGTTTGCAAATGTCTAACTATCGTAGCAGTTGTGTTCTAATGCTTCTTAAAACGCGATATCGCATCTCATTTCTATGTTTCATGGTAAGATATAATATGATTTGCGAAGTGTCATGTATTCCTCGTCTACACTTCAAATGAATGTAAATGCGACACTTCCTTGCAAGGAAATAGCGTTTGCAAATGTCTACCTATCGTAGCAATAGTGTTCTAATGCTTCTTCAAACGCGATATCGCATCTCATTCCTATGTTTCATGGTAAGATATAATATGATTTGCGAAGTGTCATGTATTCCTCTTCTACACTTCAAATGAATGTAAATGCGACACTTCCTTGCAAGGAAATAGCGTTTGCAGATGTCTACGTATCGTAGCAATAGAGTTCTAATGCTTCTTAAAACGCGATATCGCATCTCATTTCTATGTTTCATGGTAAGATATAATATGATTTGCGAAGTGTTATTTATACCTCGTCTACACATCAAATGAATGTAAATGCGACACTTTCTTGCAAGGAAATAGCATTTGCAGATGTCTACGTATCGTAGCAATGGATTTCTGCTGCTTCTTAAAACGCGATATCGCATCTCATTTCTATGTTTCATGGTAAGATATAATATGATTTGCGGAGTGTCATGTATTCCTCGTCTCCACTTCAAATGAATGTAAATGCGACACTTCCTTGCAAGGAAATAGCGTTTGCAGATGTCTACGTATCGTAGCAATAGAGTTCTAATGCTTCTGAAAACGCGATATCGCATCTCATTTCTATGTTTCATGGTAAGATATAATATGATTTGCGAAGAGTTATGTATTCCTCGTCTACACTTCAAATGAATGTAAATGCGACACTTCCTTGCAACGAAATAGCGTTTGCAATTGTCTACCTATCGTAGCAATAGCTTTCTAATGCTTCTTAAAACGCGATATCGCATCTCATTTCTATGTTTCATGGTAAGATATAATATGATTTGCGAAGTGTCATGTATTCCTCTTCTACACTTCAAATGAATGTAAATGCGACACTTCCTTGCAAGGAAATAGCGTTTGCAGATGTCTACGTATCGTAGCAATAGAGTTCTAATGCTTCTTAAAACGCGATATCGCATCTCATTTCTATGTTTCATGGTAAGATATAATATGATTTGCGAAGTGTTATGTATTCCTCGTCTACACTTCAAATGAATGTAAATGCGACACTTCCTTGCAAGGAAATAGCGTTTGCAATTGTCTACCTATCGTAGCAATAGTTTTCTAATGCTTCTTAAAACGCGATATCGCATCTCATTTCTATGTTTCATGGTAAGATATAATATGATTTGCGAAGTGTCATGTATTCCTCGATTACACTTCAAATGAATGTAAATGCGACACTTACTTGCAAGGAAATAGCGTTTGCAGATGTCTACGTATCGAAGCAATAGAGTTCAAATGCTTCTTAAAACGAGATATTGCATCTCGTATCTATGTTTCATGATAAGATATAATATTCATTGCGAAGTGTTATGCATTCCTCATCTACGATTCAAATGAATGTAAATGCAACACTTCCTTGCAAGGAAATAGCGTTTGCAGATGTCTACGTATCGTAGCAATAGAGTTCTAATGCTTCTTAAAACGCGATATCGCATCTCGTTTCTATGTTTCATGGTAAGATATAATATGATTTGCGAAGTGTTGTGTATTCCTCGTCTACACTTCAAATGAATGTAAATGCGACACTTCTTTGCAAGGAAATAGCGTTTGCAGATCTCTACGTATCGTAGCAATAGAGTTCATATGATTCTTAAAAAGCGATATCGCATCACATTTCTATGTTTCATGGTAAGATATAATATGATTTGCGGAGTGTCATGTATTCCTCGTCTACACTTCAAATGAATGTAAATGCGGCACTTTCTTGCAAGGAAATAGCATTTGCACATGTCTACGTATCATAGCAATGGATTTCTGCTGCTTCTTAAAACGCGATATCGCATCTCATTTCTATGTTTCATGGTAAGATATAATATGATTTGCGGAGTGTCATGTATTCCTCGTCTACACTTCAAATGAATGTAAATGCGACACTTCCCTGCAAGGAAATAGCGTTTGCGGATGTCTAGGTATCGTAGCAATAGAGTTCAAATGCTTCTTAAAACGAGATATTGCATCTCATATCTATGTTTCATGATAAGATATAATATACATTGCGAAGTGTTATGCATTCCTCGTCTACGATTCAAATGAATGTAAATGCAACACTTCCTTGCAAGGAAATAGCGTTTGCAGATGTCTACGTATCGTAGCAATAGAGTTCTAATGCTTCTTAAAACGCGATATCGCATCTCGTTTCTATGTTTCATGGTAAGATATAATATGATTTGCGAAGTATTGTGTATTCCTCGTCTACACTTCAAATGAATGTAAATGCGACACTTCCTTGCAAGGAAATAGCGTTTGCAGATGTCTACGTATCGTAGCAATAGAGTTCTAATGCTTCTTAAAACGCGATATCGCATCTCATTTCTATGTTTCATGGTAAGATATAATATGATTTGCGAAGTGTTATGTATTCCTAGTCTACACTTCAATTGAATGTAAATGCGACACTTCCTTGCAAGGAAATAGCGTTTGCAAATGTCTACCTATCGTAGCAATAGTGTTCTAATGCTTCTTAAAACGCGATATCGCATCTCATTTCTATGTTTCATGGTAAGATATAATATGATTTGCGAAGTGTCATGTATTCCTCGTCTACACTTCAAATGAATGTAAATGCGACACTTCCTTGCAAGGAAATAGCGTTTGCAAATGTTTACCTATCGTAGCAATAGTGTTCTAATGCTTCTTAAAACGCGATATCGCATCCCATTTCTATGTTTCATGGTAAGATATAATATAATTTGCGAAGTGTCATGTCTTCCTCTTCTACACTTCAAATGAATGTAAATGCGACACTTCCCTGCAAGGAAATAGCGTTTGCAGATGTCTACGTATCGTAGCAATGGATTTCTGCTGCTTCTTAAAACGCGATATCGCATCTCATTTCTATGTTTCATTGTAAGATATAATATGATTTGCGGAGTGTCATGTATTCCTCGTCTACACTTCAAATGAATGTAAATGCGACACTTCCCTGCAAGGAAATAGCGTTTGCAGATGTCTAGGTATCGTAGCAATAGAGTTCTAATACTTCTTAAAACGCGATATCGCATCTCATTTCAATGTTTCATGGTAAGATATAATATGATTTGCGAAGTGTTATGTATCCCTCGTATACACTTCAAATGAATGTAAATGCGACACTTCCTTGCAAGGAAATAGCGTTTGCAAATGTCTACCTATCGTAGCAGTAGAGTTCCAATGCTTCTTAGAACGCGATGTCGCATCTCATTTCTATGTTTCATGGTAAGGTATAATATGATTTGCGAAGTGTTATGTATCCGTCGTCTACACTTCAAATAAATGTAAATGCGACACTTCCTCGCTAGGGAATAGCGTTTGCAGATGTCTACGTATCGTAGCAATAGATTTCTAATGCTTCTTAAAACGCGATATCGCATCTCATTTCTATGTTTCATGGTAAGGTATAATATGATTTGCGAAGTGTTATGTATTCCTAGTCTACACTTCAAATGAATGTAAATGCGACACTTCCTTGCAAGGAAATAGGGTTTGCAAATGTCTACCTATCGAAGCAATAGTGTTCTAATGCTTCTTAAAACGCGATATCGCATCTCATTTCTATGTTTCATGGTAAGATATAATATGATTTGCGAAGAGTCATGTATTCCTCGTCTACACTTCACATGAATGTAAATGCGACACTTCCTTGCAAGGAAATAGCGTTTGCAAATGTCTACGTATCGTAGCAATAGATTTCTAATGCTTCTTAAAACGCGATATCGCATCTCATTTCTATGTTTCATGGTAAGGTATAATATGATTTGCGAAGTGTTATGTATTCCTAGTCTACACTTCAAATGAATGTAAATGCGACACTTCTTTGCAAGGAAATAGCGTTTGCAGATGTCTACGTATCGTAGCAATAGAGTTCATATGATTCTTAAAACGCGATATCGCATCACATTTCTATGTTTCATGGTAAGATATAATATGATTTGCGAAGTGTTATGTATTCCTCGTCTACACATCAAATGAATGTAAATGCGACACCTTCTTGCAAGGAAATAGCATTTGCAGATGTCTACGTATCGTAGCAATGGATTTCTGCTGCTTCTTAAAACGCGATATCGCATCTCATTTCTATGTTTCATGGTAAGATATAATATGATTTGCGAAGTGTTATGTATTCCTAGTCTACACTTCAGTTGAATGTAAATGCGACACTTCCTTGCAAGGAAATAGCGTTTGCAAATATCTACCTATCGTAGCAATAGTGTTCTAATGCTTCTTAAAACGCGATATCGCATCTCATTTCTATGTTTCATGGTAAGATATAATATGATTTGCGAAGTGTCATGTATTCCCCGTCTACACTTCAAATGAATGTAAATGCGACACTTCCTTGCAAGGAAATAGCGTTTGCAAATGTCTACCTATCGTAGCAATAGTGTTCTAATGCTTCTTAAAACGCGATATCGCATCTCATTTCTATGTTTCATGGTAAGATATAATATGATTTACGAAGTGTCATGTATTCCTCTTCTACACTTCAAATGAATGTAAATGCGACACTTCCTTGCAAGGAAATAGCGTTTGCAGATGTCTACGTATCGAAGCAATAGAGTTCAAATGCTTCTTAAAACGAGATATTGCATCTCATATCTATGTTTCATGATAAGATATAATATTCATTGCGAAGTGTTATGCATTCCTCGTCTACGATTCAAATGAATGTAAATGCAACACTTCCTTGCAAGGAAATAGCGTTTGCAGATGTCTACGTATCGTAGCAATAGAGTTCTAATGCTTCTTAAAACGCGATATCGCATCTCGTTTCTATGTTTCATGGTAAGATATAATATGATTTGCGAAGTGTTGTGTATTCCTCGTCTACACTTCAAATGAATGTAAATGCGACACTTCTTTGCAAGGAAATAGCGTTTGCAGATGTCTACGTATCGTAGCAATAGAGTTCATATGATTCTTAAAACGCGATATCGCATCACATTTCTATGTTTCATGGTAAGATATAATATGATTTGCGAAGTGTTATGTATTCCTCGTCTACACATCAAATGAATGTAAATGCGACACCTTCTTGCAAGGAAATAGCATTTGCAGATGTCTACGTATCGTAGCAATGGATTTCTGCTGCTTCTTAAAACGCGATATCGCATCTCATTTCTATGTTTCATGGTAAGATATAATATGATTTGCGAAGTGTTATGTATTCCTAGTCTACACTTCAATTGAATGTAAATGCGACACTTCCTTGCAAGGAAATAGCGTTTGCAAATGTCTACCTATCGTAGCAATAGTGTTCTAATGCTTCTTAAAACGCGATATCGCATCTCATTTCTATGTTTCATGGTAAGATATAATATGATTTGCGAAGTGTCATGTATTCCCCGTCTACACTTCAAATGAATGTAAATGCGACACTTCCTTGCAAGGAAATAGCGTTTGCAAATGTCTACCTATCGTAGCAATAGTGTTCTAATGCTTCTTAAAACGCGATATCGCATCTCATTTCTATGTTTCATGGTAAGATATAATATGATTTGCGAAGAGTCATGTATTCCTCTTCTACTCTTCAAATGAATGTAAATGCGACACTTCCTTGCAAGGAAATAGCGTTTGCAGATGTCTGCGTATCGTAGCAATAGAGTTCTAATGCTTCTTAAAACGCGATATCGCATCTCATTTCTATGTTTCATGGTAAGATATAATATGATTTGCGAAGTGTTATGTATTCCTCGTCTACACATCAAATGAATGTAAATGCGACACTTTCTTGCAAGGAAATAGCATTTGCAGATGTCTACGTATCGTAGCAATGGATTTCTGCTGCTTCTTAAAACGCGATATCGCATCTCATTTCTATACTTCATGGTAAGATATAATATGATTTGCGAAGTGTTATGTATTCCTAGTCTACACTTCAATTGAATGTAAATGCGACACTTCCTTGCAAGGAAATAGCGTTTGCAAATGTCTACCTGTAGTAGCAATAGTGTTCTAATGCTTCTTAAAACGCGATATCGCATCTCATTTCTACGTTTCATGGTAAGATATAATATGATTTGCGAAGTGTCATGTATTCCCCGTCTACACTTCAAATGAATGTAAATGCGACACTTCCTTGCAAGGAAATAGCGTTTGCAAATGTCTACCTATCGTAGCAATAGTGTTCTAATGCTTCTTAAAACGCGATATCGCATCTCATTTCTATGTTTCATGGTAAGATATAATATGATTTGCGAAGAGTCATGTATTCCTCTTCTACTCTTCAAATGAATGTAAATGCGACACTTCCTTGCAAGGAAATAGCGTTTGCAGATGTCTGCGTATCGTAGCAATAGAGTTCTAATGCTTCTTAAAACGCGATATCGCATCTCATTTCTATGTTTCATGGTAAGATATAATATGATTTGCGAAGTGTTATGTATTCCTCGTCTACACTTCAAATGAATGTAAATGCGACACTTCTTTGCAAGGAAATAGCGTTTGCAGATCTCTACGTATCGTAGCAATAGAGTTCATATGATTCTTAAAAAGCGATATCGCATCACATTTCTATGTTTCATGGTAAGATATAATATGATTTGCGGAGTGTCATGTATTCCTCGTCTACACTTCAAATGAATGTAAATGCGGCACTTTCTTGCAAGGAAATAGCATTTGCACATGTCTACGTATCATAGCAATGGATTTCTGCTGCTTCTTAAAACGCGATATCGCATCTCATTTCTATGTTTCATGGTAAGATATAATATGATTTGCGGAGTGTCATGTATTCCTCGTCTACACTTCAAATGAATGTAAATGCGACACTTCCCTGCAAGGAAATAGCGTTTGCAGATGTCTAGGTATCGTAGCAATAGAGTTCAAATGCTTCTTAAAACGAGATATTGCATCTCATATCTATGTTTCATGATAAGATATAATATTCATTGCGAAGTGTTATGCATTCCTCGTCTACGATTCAAATGAATGTAAATGCAACACTTCCTTGCAAGGAAATAGCGTTTGCAGATGTCTACGTATCGTAGCAATAGAGTTCTAATGCTTCTTAAAACGCGATATCGCATCTCGTTTCTATGTTTCATGGTAAGATATAATATGATTTGCGAAGTGTTGTGTATTCCTCGTCTACACTTCAAATGAATGTAAATGCGACACTTCTTTGCAAGGAAATAGCGTTTGCAGATCTCTACGTATCGTAGCAATAGAGTTCATATGATTCTTAAAAAGCGATATCGCATCACATTTCTATGTTTCATGGTAAGATATAATATGATTTGCGAAGTGTCATGTATTCCTCTTCTACACTTCAAATGAATGTAAATGCGACACTTCCTTGCAAGGAAATAGCGTTTGCAGATGTCTACGTATCGTAGCAATAGAGTTCTAATGCTTCTTAAAACGCGATATCGCATCTCATTTCTATGTTTCATGGTAAGATATAATATGATTTGCGAAGTGTTATGTATTCCTAGTCTACACTTCAATTGAATGTAAATGCGACACTTCCTTGCAAGGAAATAGCGTTTGCAAATGTCTACCTATCGTAGCAATAGTGTTCTAATGCTTCTTAAAACGCGATATCGCATCTCATTTCTATGTTTCATGGTAAGATATAATATGATTTGCGAAGTGTCATGTATTCCTCGTCTACACTTCAAATGAATGTAAATGCGACACTTCCTTGCAAGGAAATAGCGTTTGCAAATGTTTACCTATCGTAGCAATAGTGTTCTAATGCTTCTTAAAACGCGATATCGCATCCCATTTCTATGTTTCATGGTAAGATATAATATAATTTGCGAAGTGTCATGTCTTCCTCTTCTACACTTCAAATGAATGTAAATGCGACACTTCCCTGCAAGGAAATAGCGTTTGCAGATGTCTACGTATCGTAGCAATGGATTTCTGCTGCTTCTTAAAACGCGATATCGCATCTCATTTCTATGTTTCATGGTAAGATATAATATGATTTGCGGAGTGTCATGTATTCCTCGTCTACACTTCAAATGAATGTAAATGCGACACTTCCCTGCAAGGAAATAGCGTTTGCAGATGTCTAGGTATCGTAGCAATAGAGTTCTAATACTTCTTAAAACGCGATATCGCATCTCATTTCAATGTTTCATGGTAAGATATAATATGATTTGCGAACTGTTATGTATCCCTCGTATACACTTCAAATGAATGTAAATGCGACACTTCCTTGCAAGGAAATAGCGTTTGCAAATGTCTACCTATCGTAGCAGTAGAGTTCCAATGCTTCTTAGAACGCGATGTCGCATCTCATTTCTATGTTTCATGGTAAGGTATAATATGATTTGCGAAGTGTTATGTATCCGTCGTCTACACTTCAAATAAATGTAAATGCGACACTTCCTCGCTAGGGAATAGCGTTTGCAGATGTCTACGTATCGTAGCAATAGATTTCTAATGCTTCTTAAAACGCGATATCGCATCTCATTTCTATGTTTCATGGTAAGGTATAATATGATTTGCGAAGTGTTATGTATTCCTAGTCTACACTTCAAATGAATGTAAATGCGACACTTCCTTGCAAGGAAATAGCGTTTGCAAATGTCTACCTATCGAAGCAATAGTGTTCTAATGCTTCTTAAAACGCGATATCGCATCTCATTTCTATGTTTCATGGTAAGATATAATATGATTTGCGAAGAGTCATGTATTCCTCGTCTACACTTCACATGAATGTAAATGCGACACTTCCTTGCAAGGAAATAGCGTTTGCAAATGTCTACGTATCGTAGCAATAGATTTCTAATGCTTCTTAAAACGCGATATCGCATCTCATTTCTATGTTTCATGGTAAGGTATAATATGATTTGCGAAGTGTTATGTATTCCTAGTCTACACTTCAAATGAATGTAAATGCGACACTTCCTTGCAAGGAAATAGCGTTTGCAAATGTCTACCTATCGAAGCAATAGTGTTCTAATGCTTCTTAAAACGCGATATCGCATCTCATTTCTATGTTTCATGGTAAGATATAATATGATTTGCGAAGTGTCATGTATTCCTCGTCTACACTTCACATGAATGTAAATGCGACACTTCCTTGCAAGGAAATAGCGTTTGCAAATGTCTACCTATCGTAGCAATAGTGTTCTAATGCTTCTTAAAACGCGATATCGCATCTCATTTCTATGTTTCATGGTAAGATATAATATGATTTACGAAGTGTCATGTATTCCTCTTCTACACTTCAAATGAATGTAAATGCGACACTTCCTTGCAAGGAAATAGCGTTTGCAGATGTCTACGTATCGAAGCAATAGAGTTCAAATGCTTCTTAAAACGAGATATTGCATCTCATATCTATGTTTCATGATAAGATATAATATTCATTGCGAAGTGTTATGCATTCCTCGTCTACGATTCAAATGAATGTAAATGCAACACTTCCTTGCAAGGAAATAGCGTTTGCAGATGTCTACGTATCGTAGCAATAGAGTTCTAATGCTTCTTAAAACGCGATATCGCATCTCGTTTCTATGTTTCATGGTAAGATATAATATGATTTGCGAAGTGTTGTGTATTCCTCGTCTACACTTCAAATGAATGTAAATGCGACACTTCTTTGCAAGGAAATAGCGTTTGCAGATGTCTACGTATCGTAGCAATAGAGTTCATATGATTCTTAAAACGCGATATCGCATCACATTTCTATGTTTCATGGTAAGATATAATATGATTTGCGAAGTGTTATGTATTCCTCGTCTACACATCAAATGAATGTAAATGCGACACCTTCTTGCAAGGAAATAGCATTTGCAGATGTCTACGTATCGTAGCAATGGATTTCTGCTGCTTCTTAAAACGCGATATCGCATCTCATTTCTATGTTTCATGGTAAGATATAATATGATTTGCGAAGTGTTATGTATTCCTAGTCTACACTTCAGTTGAATGTAAATGCGACACTTCCTTGCAAGGAAATAGCGTTTGCAAATGTCTACCTATCGTAGCAATAGTGTTCTAATGCTTCTTAAAACGCGATATCGCATCTCATTTCTATGTTTCATGGTAAGATATAATATGATTTGCGAAGTGTCATGTATTCCCCGTCTACACTTCAAATGAATGTAAATGCGACACTTCCTTGCAAGGAAATAGCGTTTGCAAATGTCTACCTATCGTAGCAATAGTGTTCTAATGCTTCTTAAAACGCGATATCGCATCTCATTTCTATGTTTCATGGTAAGATATAATATGATTTGCGAAGAGTCATGTATTCCTCGTCTACACTTCACATGAATGTAAATGCGACACTTCCTTGCAAGGAAATAGCGTTTGCAAATGTCTACGTATCGTAGCAATAGATTTCTAATGCTTCTTAAAACGCGATATCGCATCTCATTTCTATGTTTCATGGTAAGGTATAATATGATTTGCGAAGTGTTATGTATTCCTAGTCTACACTTCAAATGAATGTAAATGCGACACTTCCCTGCAAGGAAATAGCGTTTGCAGATGTCTACGTATCGTAGCAATGGATTTCTGCTGCTTCTTAAAACGCGATATCGCATCTCATTTCTATGTTTCATGGTAAGATATAATATGATTTGCGGAGTGTCATGTATTCCTCGTCTACACTTCAAATGAATGTAAATGCGACACTTCCCTGCAAGGAAATAGCGTTTGCAGATGTCTAGGTATCGTAGCAATAGAGTTCTAATACTTCTTAAAACGCGATATCGCATCTCATTTCAATGTTTCATGGTAAGATATAATATGATTTGCGAACTGTTATGTATCCCTCGTATACACTTCAAATGAATGTAAATGCGACACTTCCTTGCAAGGAAATAGCGTTTGCAAATGTCTACCTATCGTAGCAGTAGAGTTCCAATGCTTCTTAGAACGCGATGTCGCATCTCATTTCTATGTTTCATGGTAAGGTATAATATGATTTGCGAAGTGTTATGTATCCGTCGTCTACACTTCAAATAAATGTAAATGCGACACTTCCTCGCTAGGGAATAGCGTTTGCAGATGTCTACGTATCGTAGCAATAGATTTCTAATGCTTCTTAAAACGCGATATCGCATCTCATTTCTATGTTTCATGGTAAGGTATAATATGATTTGCGAAGTGTTATGTATTCCTAGTCTACACTTCAAATGAATGTAAATGCGACACTTCCTTGCAAGGAAATAGCGTTTGCAAATGTCTACCTATCGAAGCAATAGTGTTCTAATGCTTCTTAAAACGCGATATCGCATCTCATTTCTATGTTTCATGGTAAGATATAATATGATTTGCGAAGAGTCATGTATTCCTCGTCTACACTTCACATGAATGTAAATGCGACACTTCCTTGCAAGGAAATAGCGTTTGCAAATGTCTACGTATCGTAGCAATAGATTTCTAATGCTTCTTAAAACGCGATATCGCATCTCATTTCTATGTTTCATGGTAAGGTATAATATGATTTGCGAAGTGTTATGTATTCCTAGTCTACACTTCAAATGAATGTAAATGCGACACTTCCTTGCAAGGAAATAGCGTTTGCAAATGTCTACCTATCGAAGCAATAGTGTTCTAATGCTTCTTAAAACGCGATATCGCATCTCATTTCTATGTTTCATGGTAAGATATAATATGATTTGCGAAGTGTCATGTATTCCTCGTCTACACTTCACATGAATGTAAATGCGACACTTCCTTGCAAGGAAATAGCGTTTGCAAATGTCTACCTATCGTAGCAATAGTGTTCTAATGCTTCTTAAAACGCGATATCGCATCTCATTTCTATGTTTCATGGTAAGATATAATATGATTTACGAAGTGTCATGTATTCCTCTTCTACACTTCAAATGAATGTAAATGCGACACTTCCTTGCAAGGAAATAGCGTTTGCAGATGTCTACGTATCGAAGCAATAGAGTTCAAATGCTTCTTAAAACGAGATATTGCATCTCATATCTATGTTTCATGATAAGATATAATATTCATTGCGAAGTGTTATGCATTCCTCGTCTACGATTCAAATGAATGTAAATGCAACACTTCCTTGCAAGGAAATAGCGTTTGCAGATGTCTACGTATCGTAGCAATAGAGTTCTAATGCTTCTTAAAACGCGATATCGCATCTCGTTTCTATGTTTCATGGTAAGATATAATATGATTTGCGAAGTGTTGTGTATTCCTCGTCTACACTTCAAATGAATGTAAATGCGACACTTCTTTGCAAGGAAATAGCGTTTGCAGATGTCTACGTATCGTAGCAATAGAGTTCATATGATTCTTAAAACGCGATATCGCATCACATTTCTATGTTTCATGGTAAGATATAATATGATTTGCGAAGTGTTATGTATTCCTCGTCTACACATCAAATGAATGTAAATGCGACACCTTCTTGCAAGGAAATAGCATTTGCAGATGTCTACGTATCGTAGCAATGGATTTCTGCTGCTTCTTAAAACGCGATATCGCATCTCATTTCTATGTTTCATGGTAAGATATAATATGATTTGCGAAGTGTTATGTATTCCTAGTCTACACTTCAGTTGAATGTAAATGCGACACTTCCTTGCAAGGAAATAGCGTTTGCAAATGTCTACCTATCGTAGCAATAGTGTTCTAATGCTTCTTAAAACGCGATATCGCATCTCATTTCTATGTTTCATGGTAAGATATAATATGATTTGCGAAGTGTCATGTATTCCCCGTCTACACTTCAAATGAATGTAAATGCGACACTTCCTTGCAAGGAAATAGCGTTTGCAAATGTCTACCTATCGTAGCAATAGTGTTCTAATGCTTCTTAAAACGCGATATCGCATCTCATTTCTATGTTTCATGGTAAGATATAATATGATTTGCGAAGAGTCATGTATTCCTCGTCTACACTTCACATGAATGTAAATGCGACACTTCCTTGCAAGGAAATAGCGTTTGCAAATGTCTACGTATCGTAGCAATAGATTTCTAATGCTTCTTAAAACGCGATATCGCATCTCATTTCTATGTTTCATGGTAAGGTATAATATGATTTGCGAAGTGTTATGTATTCCTAGTCTACACTTCAAATGAATGTAAATGCGACACTTCCCTGCAAGGAAATAGCGTTTGCAGATGTCTACGTATCGTAGCAATGGATTTCTGCTGCTTCTTAAAACGCGATATCGCATCTCATTTCTATGTTTCATGGTAAGATATAATATGATTTGCGGAGTGTCATGTATTCCTCGTCTACACTTCAAATGAATGTAAATGCGACACTTCCCTGCAAGGAAATAGCGTTTGCAGATGTCTAGGTATCGTAGCAATAGAGTTCTAATACTTCTTAAAACGCGATATCGCATCTCATTTCAATGTTTCATGGTAAGATATAATATGATTTGCGAACTGTTATGTATCCCTCGTATACACTTCAAATGAATGTAAATGCGACACTTCCTTGCAAGGAAATAGCGTTTGCAAATGTCTACCTATCGTAGCAGTAGAGTTCCAATGCTTCTTAGAACGCGATGTCGCATCTCATTTCTATGTTTCATGGTAAGGTATAATATGATTTGCGAAGTGTTATGTATCCGTCGTCTACACTTCAAATAAATGTAAATGCGACACTTCCTCGCTAGGGAATAGCGTTTGCAGATGTCTACGTATCGTAGCAATAGATTTCTAATGCTTCTTAAAACGCGATATCGCATCTCATTTCTATGTTTCATGGTAAGGTATAATATGATTTGCGAAGTGTTATGTATTCCTAGTCTACACTTCAAATGAATGTAAATGCGACACTTCCTTGCAAGGAAATAGCGTTTGCAAATGTCTACCTATCGAAGCAATAGTGTTCTAATGCTTCTTAAAACGCGATATCGCATCTCATTTCTATGTTTCATGGTAAGATATAATATGATTTGCGAAGAGTCATGTATTCCTCGTCTACACTTCACATGAATGTAAATGCGACACTTCCTTGCAAGGAAATAGCGTTTGCAAATGTCTACGTATCGTAGCAATAGATTTCTAATGCTTCTTAAAACGCGATATCGCATCTCATTTCTATGTTTCATGGTAAGGTATAATATGATTTGCGAAGTGTTATGTATTCCTAGTCTACACTTCAAATGAATGTAAATGCGACACTTCCTTGCAAGGAAATAGCGTTTGCAAATGTCTACCTATCGAAGCAATAGTGTTCTAATGCTTCTTAAAACGCGATATCGCATCTCATTTCTATGTTTCATGGTAAGATATAATATGATTTGCGAAGTGTCATGTATTCCTCGTCTACACTTCACATGAATGTAAATGCGACACTTCCTTGCAAGGAAATAGCGTTTGCAAATGTCTACCTATCGTAGCAATAGTGTTCTAATGCTTCTTAAAACGCGATATCGCATCTCATTTCTATGTTTCATGGTAAGATATAATATGATTTACGAAGTGTCATGTATTCCTCTTCTACACTTCAAATGAATGTAAATGCGACACTTCCTTGCAAGGAAATAGCGTTTGCAGATGTCTACGTATCGAAGCAATAGAGTTCAAATGCTTCTTAAAACGAGATATTGCATCTCATATCTATGTTTCATGATAAGATATAATATTCATTGCGAAGTGTTATGCATTCCTCGTCTACGATTCAAATGAATGTAAATGCAACACTTCCTTGCAAGGAAATAGCGTTTGCAGATGTCTACGTATCGTAGCAATAGAGTTCTAATGCTTCTTAAAACGCGATATCGCATCTCGTTTCTATGTTTCATGGTAAGATATAATATGATTTGCGAAGTGTTGTGTATTCCTCGTCTACACTTCAAATGAATGTAAATGCGACACTTCTTTGCAAGGAAATAGCGTTTGCAGATGTCTACGTATCGTAGCAATAGAGTTCATATGATTCTTAAAACGCGATATCGCATCACATTTCTATGTTTCATGGTAAGATATAATATGATTTGCGAAGTGTTATGTATTCCTCGTCTACACATCAAATGAATGTAAATGCGACACCTTCTTGCAAGGAAATAGCATTTGCAGATGTCTACGTATCGTAGCAATGGATTTCTGCTGCTTCTTAAAACGCGATATCGCATCTCATTTCTATGTTTCATGGTAAGATATAATATGATTTGCGAAGTGTTATGTATTCCTAGTCTACACTTCAGTTGAATGTAAATGCGACACTTCCTTGCAAGGAAATAGCGTTTGCAAATGTCTACCTATCGTAGCAATAGTGTTCTAATGCTTCTTAAAACGCGATATCGCATCTCATTTCTATGTTTCATGGTAAGATATAATATGATTTGCGAAGTGTCATGTATTCCCCGTCTACACTTCAAATGAATGTAAATGCGACACTTCCTTGCAAGGAAATAGCGTTTGCAAATGTCTACCTATCGTAGCAATAGTGTTCTAATGCTTCTTAAAACGCGATATCGCATCTCATTTCTATGTTTCATGGTAAGATATAATATGATTTACGAAGTGTCATGTATTCCTCTTCTACACTTCAAATGAATGTAAATGCGACACTTCCTTGCAAGGAAATAGCGTTTGCAGATGTCTACGTATCGAAGCAATAGAGTTCAAATGCTTCTTAAAACGAGATATTGCATCTCATATCTATGTTTCATGATAAGATATAATATTCATTGCGAAGTGTTATGCATTCCTCGTCTACGATTCAAATGAATGTAAATGCAACACTTCCTTGCAAGGAAATAGCGTTTGCAGATGTCTACGTATCGTAGCAATAGAGTTCTAATGCTTCTTAAAACGCGATATCGCATCTCGTTTCTATGTTTCATGGTAAGATATAATATGATTTGCGAAGTGTTGTGTATTCCTCGTCTACACTTCAAATGAATGTAAATGCGACACTTCTTTGCAAGGAAATAGCGTTTGCAGATGTCTACGTATCGTAGCAATAGAGTTCATATGATTCTTAAAACGCGATATCGCATCACATTTCTATGTTTCATGGTAAGATATAATATGATTTGCGAAGTGTTATGTATTCCTCGTCTACACATCAAATGAATGTAAATGCGACACCTTCTTGCAAGGAAATAGCATTTGCAGATGTTTACGTATCGTAGCAATGGATTTCTGCTGCTTCTTAAAACGCGATATCGCATCTCATTTCTATGTTTCATGGTAAGATATAATATGATTTGCGAAGTGTTATGTATTCCTAGTCTACACTTCAATTGAATGTAAATGCGACACTTCCTTGCAAGGAAATAGCGTTTGCAAATGTCTACCTATCGTAGCAATAGTGTTCTAATGCTTCTTAAAACGCGATATCGCATCTCATTTCTATGTTTCATGGTAAGATATAATATGATTTGCGAAGTGTCATGTATTCCCCGTCTACACTTCAAATGAATGTAAATGCGACACTTCCTTGCAAGGAAATAGCGTTTGCAAATGTCTACCTATCGTAGCAATAGTGTTCTAATGCTTCTTAAAACGCGATATCGCATCTCATTTCTATGTTTCATGGTAAGATATAATATGATTTGCGAAGAGTCATGTATTCCTCTTCTACTCTTCAAATGAATGTAAATGCGACACTTCCTTGCAAGGAAATAGCGTTTGCAGATGTCTGCGTATCGTAGCAATAGAGTTCTAATGCTTCTTAAAACGCGATATCGCATCTCATTTCTATGTTTCATGGTAAGATATAATATGATTTGCGAAGTGTTATGTATTCCTCGTCTACACATCAAATGAATGTAAATGCGACACTTTCTTGCAAGGAAATAGCATTTGCAGATGTCTACGTATCGTAGCAATGGATTTCTGCTGCTTCTTAAAACGCGATATCGCATCTCATTTCTATACTTCATGGTAAGATATAATATGATTTGCGAAGTGTTATGTATTCCTAGTCTACACTTCAATTGAATGTAAATGCGACACTTCCTTGCAAGGAAATAGCGTTTGCAAATGTCTACCTGTAGTAGCAATAGTGTTCTAATGCTTCTTAAAACGCGATATCGCATCTCATTTCTATGTTTCATGGTAAGATATAATATGATTTGCGAAGTGTCATGTATTCCTCGCCTACACTTCAAATGAATGTAAATGCGACACTTCCTTGCAAGGAAATAGCGTTTGCAAATGTCTACCTATCGTAGCAATAGTGTTCTAATGCTACTCAAAACGCGATATCGCATCTCATTTCTATGTTTCATGGTAAGATATAATATGATTTGCGAAGTGTCATGTATTCCTCTTCTACACTTCAAATGAATGTAAATGCGACACTTCCTTGCAAGGAAATAGCGTTTGCAGATGTCTACGTATCGTAGCAATAGAGTTCTAATGGTTCTTAAAACGCGATATCGCATCTCATTTCTATGTTTCATGGTAAGATATAATATGATTTGCGAAGTGTTATTTATACCTCGTCTACACATCAAATGAATGTAAATGCGACACTTTCTTGCAAGGAAATAGCATTTGCAGATGTCTACGTATCGTAGCAATGGATTTCTGCTGCTTCTTAAAACGCTTTATCGCATCTCATTTCTATGTTTCATGGTAAGATATAATATGATTTGCGAAGAGTCATGTATTCCTCTTCTACTCTTCAAATGAATGTAAATGCGACACTTCCTTGCAAGGAAATAGCGTTTGCAGATGTCTGCGTATCGTAGCAATAGAGTTCTAATGCTTCTTAAAACGCGATATCGCATCTCATTTCTATGTTTCATGGTAAGATATAATATGATTTGCGAAGTGTTATGTATTCCTCGTCTACACATCAAATGAATGTAAATGCGACACTTTCTTGCAAGGAAATAGCATTTGCAGATGTCTACGTATCGTAGCAATGGATTTCTGCTGCTTCTTAAAACGCGATATCGCATCTCATTTCTATACTTCATGGTAAGATATAATATGATTTGCGAAGTGTTATGTATTCCTAGTCTACACTTCAATTGAATGTAAATGCGACACTTCCTTGCAAGGAAATAGCGTTTGCAAATGTCTACCTGTAGTAGCAATAGTGTTCTAATGCTTCTTAAAACGCGATATCGCATCTCATTTCTATGTTTCATGGTAAGATATAATATGATTTGCGAAGTGTCATGTATTCCTCGCCTACACTTCAAATGAATGTAAATGCGACACTTCCTTGCAAGGAAATAGCGTTTGCAAATGTCTACCTATCGTAGCAATAGTGTTCTAATGCTACTCAAAACGCGATATCGCATCTCATTTCTATGTTTCATGGTAAGATATAATATGATTTGCGAAGTGTCATGTATTCCTCTTCTACACTTCAAATGAATGTAAATGCGACACTTCCTTGCAAGGAAATAGCGTTTGCAGATGTCTACGTATCGTAGCAATAGAGTTCTAATGGTTCTTAAAACGCGATATCGCATCTCATTTCTATGTTTCATGGTAAGAT
Organism: Xylocopa sonorina; assembly: GCF_050948175.1. NCBI lineage: Eukaryota > Metazoa > Arthropoda > Insecta > Hymenoptera > Apidae > Xylocopa > Xylocopa sonorina. The sequence goes on along the minus strand of NW_027490687.1, from coordinate 46,439 downwards.
ATAATATGATTTGCGAAGTGTTATTTATACCTCGTCTACACATCAAATGAATGTAAATGCGACACTTTCTTGCAAGGAAATAGCATTTGCAGATGTCTACGTATCGTAGCAATGGATTTCTGCTGCTTCTTAAAACGCTTTATCGCATCTCATTTCTATGTTTCATGGTAAGATATAATATGATTTGCGGAGTGTCATGTATTCCTCGTCTACACTTCAAATGAATGTAAATGCGACACTTCCCTGCAAGGAAATAGCGTTTGCAGATGTCTAGGTATCGTAGCAATAGAGTTCTAATGCTTCTTAAAACGCGATATCGCATCTCATTTCTATGTTTCATGGTAAGATATAATATGATTTGCGAAGTGTTATGTATCCCTCGTCTACACTTCAAATGAATGTAAATGCGACACTTCCTTGCAAGGAAATAGCGTTTGCAAATGTCTACCTATCGTAGCAGTAGTGTTCTAATGCTTCTTAGAAGGCGATGTCGCATCTCATTTCTATGTTTCATGGTGAGATATAATAGGATTTGCGAAGTGTTATGTATTCCTCGTCTACACATCAAATGAATGTAAATGCGACATTTCCTTGCAAGGAAATAGCGTTTGCAGATGTCTACGTATCGTAGCAATAGTTTTCTAATGCTTCTTAAAACGCGATATCGCATCTCATTTCTATGTTTCATGGTAAGATATAATATGATTTGCGAAGTGTCATGTATTCCTCGTCTACACTTCAAATGAATGTAAATGCGACACTTCCTTGCAAGGAAATAGCGTTTGCAAATGTCTACCTATCGTAGCAATAGTGTTCTGATGCTTCTTAAAACGCGATATCGCATCTCATTTCTATGTTTCATGGTAAGATATAATATGATTTGCGAAGTGTCATGTATTCCTCTTCTACACTTCAACTGAATGTAAATGCGACACTTCCCTGCAAGGAAATAGCGTTTGCAGATGTCTACGTATCGTAGCAATAGATTTAACTTAAATCTAATATATCGATAAAACGCGATATCGCATCTCATTTCTATGTTTCATGGTAAGATATAATATGATTTGCGAAGTGTCATGTATTCCTCGTCTACACTTCAAATGAATGTAAATGCGACACTTCCTTGCAAGGAAATAGCGTTTGCAAATGTCTACCTATCGTAGCAATAGTGTTCTAATGCTTCTTAAAACGCGATATCGCATCTCATTTCTATGTTTCATGGTAAGATATAATATGATTTGCGAAGTGTCATGTATTCCTCTTCTACACTTCAACTGAATGTAAATGCGACACTTCCCTGCAAGGAAATAGCGTTTGCAGATGTCTACGTATCGTAGCAATAGAGTTCTAATGCTTCTTAAAACGCGATATCGCATCTCATTTCTATGTTTCATGGTAAGATGTAATATGATTTGCGAAGTGTTATGTATCCCTCGTCTACACATCAAATGAATGTAAATGCGACACTTCCTTGCAAGGAAATAGCGTTTGCATATGTCTACGTATCGAAGCAATAGAGTTCAAATGCTTCTTAAAACGAGATATTGCATCTCATATATATGTTTCATGGTAAGATGTAATATTCATTGCGAAGTGTTATGCAATCCTCGTCTACGATTCAAATGAATGTAAATGCGACACTTCCTTGCAAGGAAATAGCGTCTGCAGATGTCTAGGTATCGTAGCAATAGAGTTCTAATGCTCCTTAAAACGCGATATCGCATCTCATTTCTATGTTTCATGGTAAGATATAATATGATTTGCGAAGTGTTATGTATCCCTCGTCTACACATCAAATGAATGTAAATGCGACACTTGCTTGCAAGGAAATAGCGTTTGCAGATGTCTTCGTATCGTAGCAATAGAGTTCTTATGATTCTTAAAACGCGATATCGCATCTCATTTCTATGTTTCATGGTAAGATGTAATATTCATTGCGAAGTGTTATGCATTCCTCGTCTACGATTCAAATGAATGTAAATGCGACACATCCTTCCAAGGAAATAGCGTCTGCAGATGTCTAGGTATCGTAGCAATAGAGTTCTAATGCTCCTTAAAACGCGATATCGCATCTCATTTCTATGTTTCATGGTAAGATATAATATGATTTGCGAAGTGTTATGTATCCCTCGTCTACACTTCAAATGAATATAAATGCGACACTTCCTTGCAAGGAAATAGCGTTTGCAAATGTCTACCTATCGTAGCAGTAGTGTTCTAATGCTTCTTAGAACGCGATGTCAAATCTCATTTCAATGTTTCATGGTAAGATATAATATGATTTGCGAAGTGTCATGTATTCCTCGATTACACTTCAAATGAATGTAAATGCGACACTTCCTTGCAAGGAAATAGCGTTTGCAGATGTCTACGTATCGAAGCAATAGAGTTCAAATGCTTCTTAAAACGAGATATTGCATCTCATATCTATGTTTCATGATAAGATATAATATTCATTGCGAAGTGTTATGCATTCCTCGTCTACGATTCAAATGAATGTAAATGCAACACTTCCTTGCGAGGAAATAGCGTTTGCAGATGTCTACGTATCGTAGCAATAGAGTTCTAATGCTTCTTAAAACGCGATATCGCATCTCGTTTCTATGTTTCATGGTAAGATATAATATGATTTGCGAAGTATTGTGTATTCCTCGTCTACACTTCAAATGAATGTAAATGCGACACTTCTTTGCAAGGAAATAGGGTTTGCAGATGTCTACGTATCGTAGCAATAGAGTTCATATGATTCTTAAAACGCGATATCGCATCACATTTCTATGTTTCATGGTAAGATATAATATGATTTGCGAAGTGTTATGTATTCCTCGTCTACACATCAAATGAATGTAAATGCGACACTTTCTTGCAAGGAAATAGCATTTGCAGATGTCTACGTATCGTAGCAATGGATTTCTGCTGCTTCTTAAAACGCGATATCGCATCTCATTTCTATGTTTCATGGTAAGATACAATATGATTTGCGAAGTGACATGTATTCCTCTTCTACACTTCAACTGAATGTAAATGCGACACTTCCCTGCAAGGAAATAGCGTTTGCAGATGTCTACGTATCGTAGCAATAGAGTTCTAATGCTTCTTAAAACGCGATATCGCATCTCATTTCTATGTTTCATGGTAAGATATAATATGATTTGCGAAGTGTTATGTATCCCTCGTCTACACTTCAAATGAATGTAAATGCGACACTTCCTTGCAAGGAAATAGCGTTTGCAGATGTCTACGTATCGTAGCAATAGATTTAACTTAAATCTAATATATCGATAAAACGCGATATCGCATCTCATTTCTATGTTTCATGGTAAGATATAATATGATTTGCGAAGTGTCATGTATTCCTCTTCTACACTTCAACTGAATGTAAATGCGACACTTCCCTGCAAGGAAATAGCGTTTGCAGATGTCTACGTATCGTAGCAATAGAGTTCTAATGCTTCTTAAAACGCGATATCGCATCTCATTTCTATGTTTCATGGTAAGATATAATATGATTTGCGAAGTGTTATGTATCCCTCGTCTACACATCAAATGAATGTAAATGCGACACTTCCTTGCAAGGAAATAGCGTTTGCATATGTCTACGTATCGAAGCAATAGGATTCAAATGCTTCTTAAAACGAGATATTGCATCTCATATCTATGTTTCATGGTAAGATGTAATATTCATTGCGAAGTGTTATGCAATCCTCGTCTACGATTCAAATGAATGCAAATGCGACACTTCCTTGCAAGGAAATAGCGTCTGCAGATGTCTAGGTATCATAGCAATAGAGTTCTAATGCTCCTTAAAACGCGATATCGCATCTCATTTCTATGTTTCATGGTAAGATATAATATGATCTGCGAAGTGTTATGTATCCCTCGTCTACACTTCAAATGAATGTAAATGCGACACTTCCTTGCAAGGAAATAGCGCTTGCAAATGTCTACCTATCGTAGCAGTAGTGTTCTAATGCTTCTTAGAACGCGATGTCGCATCTCATTTCAATGTTTCATGGTAAGATATAATATGATTTGCGAGGTGTTATGTATTCCTCGTCTACACTTCAAATGAATGTAAATGCGACACTTCCTTGTAAGGAAATAGCGTTTGCAGATGTCTACCTATCGTAGCAATAGAGTTCTAATGCTTCTTAAAACGCGATATCGCATCTCATTTCTATGTTTCATGGGAAGATGTAATATTCATTGCGAAGTGTTATGCATTCCTCGTCTACGATTCAAATGAATGTAAATGCGACACATCCTTCCAAGGAAATAGCGTCTGCAGATGTCTAGGTATCGTAGCAATAGAGTTCTAATGCTCCTTAAAACGCGATATCGCATCTCATTTCTATGTTTCATGGTAGGATATAATATGATTTGCGAAGTGTTATGTATCCCTCGTCTACACTTCAAATGAATGTAAATGCGACACTTCCTTGCAAGGAAATAGCGTTTGCAAATGTCTACCTATCGTAGCAGTAGTGTTCTAATGCTTCTTAGAACGCGATGTCGCATCTCATTTCAATGTTTCATGGTAAGATATAATATGATTTGCGAAGTGTCATGTATTCCTCGATTACACTTCAAATGAATGTAAATGCGACACTTCCTTGCAAGGAAATAGCGTTTGCAGATGTCTACGTATCGAAGCAATAGAGTTCAAATGCTTCTTAAAACGAGATATTGCATCTCATATCTATGTTTCATGATAAGATATAATATTCATTGCGAAGTGTTGTGTATTCCTCGTCTACACTTCAAATGAATGTAAATGCGACACTTCTTTGCAAGGAAATAGCGTTTGCAGATGTCTACGTATCGTAGCAATAGAGTTCATATGATTCTTAAAACGCGATATCGCATCACATTTCTATGTTTCATGGTAAGATATAATATGATTTGCGAAGTGTTATGTATTCCTCGTCTACACTTCAAATGAATGTAAATGCGACACTTCCTTGCAAGGAAATAGCGTTTGCAAATGTCTACCTATCGTAGCAATAGTGTTCTAATGCTTCTTAAAACGCGATATCGCATCTCATTTCTATGTTTCATGGTAAGATATAATATGATTTGCGAAGCGTCATGTATTCCTCTTCAACACTTCAACTGAATGTAAATGCTACACTTCCCTGCAAGGAAATAGCGTTTGCAGATGTCTACGTATCGTAGCAATAGAGTTCTAATGCTTCTTAAAACGCGATACCGCATCTCATTTCTATGTTTCATGGTAAGATATAATATGATTTGCGAAGTGTTATGTATCCCTCGTCTACACTTCAAATGAATGTAAATGCGACACTTCCTTGCAAGGAAATAGCGTTTGCAGATGTGTACGTATCGTAGCAATAGAGTTCTAATGCTTCTTAAAACGCGATATCGCATCTCGTTTCTATGTTTCATGGTAAGATATAATATGATTTGCGAAGTGTTATGTATCCCTCGTCTACACTTCAAATGAATGTAAATGCGACACTTCCTTGCAAGGAAATAGCGTTTGCAGATGTCTACGTATCGTAGCAATAGATTTAACTAAATCTAATATATCGATAAAACGCGATATCGCATCTCATTTCTATGTTTCATGGTAAGATATAATATGATTTGCGAAGTGTCATGTATTCCTCTTCTACACTTCAACTGAATGTAAATGCGACACTTCCCTGCAAGGAAATAGCGTTTGCAGATGTCTACGTATCGTAGCAATAGAGTTCTAATGCTTCTTAAAACGCGATATCGCATCTCATTTCTATGTTTCATGGTAAGATATAATATGATTTGCGAAGTGTTATGTATCCCTCGTCTACACATCAAATGAATGTAAATGCGACACTTCCTTGCAAGGAAATAGCGTTTGCAAATGTCTACCTGTCGTAGCAATAGAGTTCTAATGCTTATTAAAACGCGATATCGCATCTCATTTCTATATTTCATGGTAAGTTATAATATGATTTGCGAAGTGTTATGTATTCCTCGTCTACACTGCAAATGAATGTAAATGCGACACTTCCTTGCAAGGAAATAGCGTTTGCAGATGTCTACCTATCGTAGCAATAGAGTTCTTATGATTCTTAAAACGCGATATCGCATCTCATTTCTATGTTTCATGGTAAGATATAATATGATTTGCGTAGTGTTATGTATTCCTCGTCCACACTTCAAATGAATGTAAATGCGAAACTTCCTTGTAAGGAAATAGCGTTTGCAGATGTCTACCTATCGTAGCAATAGAGTTCTAATGCTTCTTAAAAAGCGATATCGCATCTAATTTCTATGTTTCATGGTAAGATATAATATGATTTGCGAAGTGTCATGTATTCCTCGTCTACACTTCAAATGAATGTAAATGCGACACTTCCTTGCAAGGAAATTGCGTTTGCAGATGTCTACGAATCGTAGCAATAGTGTTCTTATGATTCTTAATACGCGATATCCCATCTCATTTCTATGTTTCATGGTAAGACATAATATGATTTGCGAAGTGTTATGTATTCCTCGTCTACACTTCAAATGAATGTAAATGCGACACTTCCTTGCAAGGAAATAGCGTTTGCAAACGTCTACCTATCGTAGCAATAGAGTTCTAATGCTTCTTAAAACGCGATATCGCATCTCATTTCTATGTTTCATGTTAAGATATAATATGATTTGCGAAGTGTCATGTATTCCTCGTCTACACTTCAAATGAATGTAAATGCGACACTTCCTTGCAAGGAAATAGCGTTTGCAGATGTCTACGTATCGAAGCAATAGAGTTCAAATGCTTCTTAAAACGAGATATTGCATCTGATATCTATGTTTCATGATAAGATATAATATTCATTGCGAAGTGTTATGTATTCCTCGTCAACGATTCAAATGAATGTAAATGCGACACTTCCTTGCTAGGAAATAGCGTCTGCAGATGTCTAGGTATCGTAGCAATAGAGTTCTAATGCTTCTTAGAACGCGATATCGCAATCTCATTTCTATGTTTCATGGTAAGATATAATATGATTTGCGAAGTGTCATGTATTCCTCGTCTACACTTCAAATGAATGTAAATGCGACAATTCCTTGCTAGGAAATAGCGTCTGCATATGTCTAGGTATCGTAGCAAGAGTGTTCTAATGCTTCTTAAAACGCGATATCGCATCTCATTTCTATGTTTCATGGTAAGATATAATATGATTTGCGAAGTGTCATGTATTCCTCGTCTACACTTCAAATGAATGTAAATGCGACACTTCCTTGCAAGGAAATAGCGTTTGCAAATGTCTACCTATCGTAGCAATAGAGTTCTAATGCTTCTTAAAACGCGATATCGCATCGCATTTCTATGTTTCATGGTAAGATATAATATGATTTGCGAAGTGTCATGTATTCCTCGTCTACACTTCAAATGAATGTAAATGCGAGACTTCCTTGCAAGGAAACAGCGTTTGCAAACGTCTACCTATCGTGGCAATAGATTTCTAATGCTTCTTAGAGCGCGATATCGCATCTCATTTCTATGTTTCATGGTAAGATGTAATATTCATTGCGAAGTGTTATGCATTCCTCGCCTACGATTCAAATGAATGAAATGCGACACTTCCTTGCAAGGAAATAGCGTCTGCAGATGTCTAGGTATCGTAGCAATAGAGTTCAAATGCTTCTTAAAACGAGATATTGCATCTCATATCTATGTTTCATGATAAGATATAATATTCATTGCGAAGTGTTATGCACTCCTCGTCTACGATTCAAATGAATGTAAATGCGACACTTCCTTGCAAGGAAATAGCGTTTGCAGATGTCTACGTATCGTAGCAATAGAGTTCTTATGATTCTTAAAACGCGATATCGCATCTCATCTATATGTTTCATGGTAAGATATAATATGATTTGCGAAGTGTTATGTATTCCTCGTCTACACTTCAAATGAATGTAACTGCGACACTTCCTTGCAAGGAAATAGCGTTTGCAAACGTCTACCTGTCGTAGCAATAGAGTTCTAATGCTTATTAAAACGCGATATCGCATCTCATTTCTATATTTCATGGTAAGATATAATATGATTTGCGAAGTGTTATGTATTCCTCGTCTACACTGCAAATGAATGTAAATGCGACACTTCCTTGCAAGGAAATAGCGTTTGCAGATGTCTACCTATCGTAGCAATAGAGTTCTTATGATTCTTAAAACGCGATATCGCATCTCATTTCTATGTTTCATGGTAAGATATAATATGATTTGCGTAGTGTTATGTATTCCTCGTCCACACTTCAAATGAATGTAAATGCGAAACTTCCTTGTAAGGAAATAGCGTTTGCAGATGTCTACCTATCGTAGCAATAGAGTTCTAATGCTTCTTAAAAAGCGATATCGCATCTAATTTCTATGTTTCATGGTAAGATATAATATGATTTGCGAAGTGTCATGTATTCCTCGTCTACACTTCAAATGAATGTAAATGCGACACTTCCTTGCAAGGAAATTGCGTTTGCAGATGTCTACGAATCGTAGCAATAGTGTTCTTATGATTCTTAATACGCGATATCGCATCTCATTTCTATGTTTCATGGTAAGACATAATATGATTTGCGAAGTGTTATGTATTCCTCGTCTACATTTCAAATGAATGTAAATGCGACACTTCCTTGCAAGGAAATAGCGTTTGCAAACGTCTACCTATCGTAGCAATAGAGTTCTAATGCTTCTTAAAACGCGATATCGCATCTCATTTCTATGTTTCATGTTAAGATATAATATGATTTGCGAAGTGTCATGTATTCCTCGTCTACACTTCAAATGAATGTAAATGCGACACTTCCTCGCAAGGAAATAGCGTTTGCAGATGTCTACGTATCGAAGCAATAGAGTTCAAATGCTTCTTAAAACGAGATATTGCATCTGATATCTATGTTTCATGATAAGATATAATATTCATTGCGAAGTGTTATGTATTCCTCGTCAACGATTCAAATGAATGTAAATGCGACACTTCCTTGCTAGGAAATAGCGTCTGCAGATGTCTAGGTATCGTAGCAATAGCGTTCTAATGCTTCTTAGAACGCGATATCGCAATCTCATTTCTATGTTTCATGGTAAGATATAATATGATTTGCGAAGTGTCATGTATTCCTCGTCTACACTTCAAATGAATGTAAATGCGACAATTCCTTGCTAGGAAATAGCGTCTGCATATGTCTAGGTATCGTAGCAAGAGTGTTCTAATGCTCCTTAAAACGCGATATCGCATCTCATTTCTATGTTTCATGGTAAGATATAATATGATTTGCGAAGTGTCATGTATTCCTCGTCTACACTTCAAATGAATGTAAATGCGACACTTCCTTGCAAGGAAATAGCGTTTGCAAATGTCTACCTATCGTAGCAATAGAGTTCTAATGCTTCTTAAAACGCGATATCGCATCGCATTTCTATGTTTCATGGTAAGATATAATATGATTTGCGAAGTGTCATGTATTCCTCGTCTACACTTCAAATGAATGTAAATGCGAGACTTCCTTGCAAGGAAATAGCGTTTGCAAACGTCTACCTATCGTGGCAATAGATTTCTAATGCTTCTTAGAGCGCGATATCGCATCTCATTTCTATGTTTCATGGTAAGATGTAATATTCATTGCGAAGTGTTATGCATTCCTCGCCTACGATTCAAATGAATGAAATGCGACACTTCCTTGCAAGGAAATAGCGTCTGCAGATGTCTAGGTATCGTAGCAATAGAGTTCAAATGCTTCTTAAAACGAGATATTGCATCTCATATCTATGTTTCATGATAAGATATAATATTCATTGCGAAGTGTTATGCACTCCTCGTCTACGATTCAAATGAATGTAAATGCGACACTTCCTTGCAAGGAAATAGCGTTTGCAGATGTCTACGTATCGTAGTAATAGAGTTCTTATGATTCTTAAAACGCGATATCGCATCTCATCTATATGTTTCATGGTAAGATATAATATGATTTGCGAAGTGTTATGTATTCCTCGTCTACACTTCAAATGAATGTAACTGCGACACTTCCTTGCAAGGAAATAGCGTTTGCAAACGTCTACCTGTCGTAGCAATAGAGTTCTAATGCTTATTAAAACGCGATATCGCATCTCATTTCTATATTTCATGGTAAGATATAATATGATTTGCGAAGTGTTATGTATTCCTCGTCTACACTGCAAATGAATGTAAATGCGACACTTCCTTGCAAGGAAATAGCGTTTGCAGATGTCTACTTATCGTAGCAATAGAGTTCTTATGATTCTTAAAACGCGATATCGCATCTCATTTCTATGTTTCATGGTAAGATATAATATGATTTGCGTAGTGTTATGTATTCCTCGTCCACACTTCAAATGAATGTAAATGCGAAACTTCCTTGTAAGGAAATAGCGTTTGCAGATGTCTACCTATCGTAGCAATAGAGTTCTAATGCTTCTTAAAAAGCGATATCGCATCTAATTTCTATGTTTCATGGTAAGATATAATATGATTTGCGAAGTGTCATGTATTCCTCGTCTACACTTCAAATGAATGTAAATGCGACACTTCCTTGCAAGGAAATAGCGTTTGCAGATGTCTACGAATCGTAGCAATAGAGTTCTTATGATTCTTAATACGCGATATCGCATCTCATTTCTATGTTTCATGGTAAGACATAATATGATTTGCGAAGTGTTATGTATTCCTCGTCTACACTTCAAATGAATGTAAATGCGACACTTCCTTGCAAGGATATAGCGTTTGCAGATGTCTACGTATCGTAGCAATAGAGTTCTAATGCTTCTTAAAACGCGATATCGCATTTCATTTCTATGTTTCATGGTAAGATATAATATGATTTGCGAAGTGTTATGTATTCCTCGTCTACACTTCAAATGAATGTAAATGCGACACTTTCTTGCTAGGAAATAGCGTCTGCAGATGTCTAGGTATCGTAGCAATAGAGTTCTAATGCTTCTTAGAACGCGATATCGCAATCTCATTTCTATGTTTCATGGTAAGATATAATATGATTTGCGAAGTGTCATGTATTCCTCGTCTACACTTCAAATGAATGTAAATGCGACACTTCCTTGCAAGGAAATAGCGTTTGCAAACGTCTACCTACCGTAGCAATAGAGTTCTAGTGCTTCTTAAAACGCGATATCGCATCTCATTTCTATATTTCATGGTAAGATATAATATGATTTGCGAAGTGTCATGTATTCCTTGTCTACACTTCAAATGAATGTAAGTGAGACACTTCCTTGCAAGGAAATAGCGTTTGCAGATGTCTACGTATCGTAGCAATAGAGTTCTTATGATTCTTAAAACGCGATATCGCATCTCATTTCTATGTTTCATGGTAAGGTATAATATGATTTGCGAAGTGTTATGTATTCCTCGTCTACACTTCAAATGAATATAAATGCGATACTTCCTCACTAGGAAATGGCGTTTGGAAATGTCTACCTATCGTAGCAGTAGTGCTCTAATGCCTCTTAGAACGCGATGTCGCATCTCATTTCTATGTTTCATGGTAAGATATAATATGATTTGCGAAGTGTTGTGTATTCCTCGTCTACACTTCAAATGAATGTAAATGCGACACTTCTTTGCAAGGAAATAGCGTTTGCAGATGTCTACGTATCGTAGCAATAGAGTTCATATGATTCTTAAAACGCGATATCGCATCACATTTCTATGTTTCATGGTAAGATATAATATGATTTGCGAAGTGTTATGTATTCCTCGTCTACACATCAAATGAATGTAAATGCGACACCTTCTTGCAAGGAAATAGCATTTGCAGATGTCTACGTATCGTAGCAATGGATTTCTGCTGCTTCTTAAAACGCGATATCGCATCTCATTTCTATGTTTCATGGTAAGATATAATATGATTTGCGAAGTGTTATGTATTCCTAGTCTACACTTCAATTGAACGTAAATGCGACAGTTCCTTGCAAGGAAATAGCGTTTGCAAATGTCTACCTATCGTAGCAATAGTGTTCTAATGCTTCTTAAAACGCGATATCGCATCTCATTTCTATGTTTCATGGTAAGATATAATATGATTTGCGAAGTGTCATGTATTCCCCGTCTACACTTCAAATGAATGTAAATGCGACACTTCCTTGCAAGGAAATAGCGTTTGCAGATGTCTACGAATCGTAGCAATAGAGTTCTTATGATTCTTAATACGCGATATCGCATCTCATTTCTATGTTTCATGGTAAGACATAATATGATTTGCGAAGTGTTATGTATTCCTCGTCTACACTTCAAATGAATGTAAATGCGACACTTCCTTGCAAGGAAATAGCGTTTGCAAACGTCTACCTATCGTAGCAATGGAGTTCTAATGCTTCTTAAAACGCGATGTCGCATCTCATTTCTATGTTTCATGCTAAGATATAATATGATTTGCGAAGTGTCATGTATTCCTCGTCTACACTTCAAATGAATGTAAATGCGAGACTTCCTTGCAAGGAAATAGCGTTTGCAAACGTCTACCTATCGTGGCAATAGATTTCTAATGCTTCTTAGAGCGCGATATCGCATCTCATTTCTATGTTTCATGGTAAGATGTAATATTCATTGCGAAGTGTTATGCATTCCTCGCCTACGATTCAAATGAATGAAATGCGACACTTCCTTGCAAGGAAATAGCGTCTGCAGATGTCTAGGTATCGTAGCAATAGAGTTCAAATGCTTCTTAAAACGACATATTGCATCTCATATCTATGTTTCATGATAAGATATAATATTCATTGCGAAGTGTTATGCACTCCTCGTCTACGATTCAAATGAATGTAAATGCGACACTTCCTTGCAAGGAAATAGCGTTTGCAGATGTCTACGTATCGTAGCAATAGAGTTCTTATGATTCTTAAAACGCGATATCGCATCTCATCTATATGTTTCATGGTAAGATATAATATGATTTGCGAAGTGTTATGTATTCCTCGTCTACACTTCAAATGAATGTAACTGCGACACTTCCTTGCAAGGAAATAGCGTTTGCAGATGTCTACCTATCGTAGCAATAGAGTTCTTATGATTCTTAAAACGCGATATCGCATCTCATTTCTATATTTCATGGTAAGATATAATATGATTTGCGAAGTGTTATGTATTCCTCGTCTACACTGCAAATGAATGTAAATGCGACACTTCCTTGCAAGGAAATAGCGTTTGCAGATGTCTACCTATCGTAGCAATAGAGTTCTTATGATTCTTAAAACGCGATATCGCATCTCATTTCTATGTTTCATGGTAAGATATAATATGATTTGCGTAGTGTTATGTATTCCTCGTCCACACTTCAAATGAATGTAAATGCGAAACTTCCTTGTAAGGAAATAGCGTTTGCAGATGTCTACCTATCGTAGCAATAGAGTTCTAATGCTTCTTAAAACGCGATATCGCATCTCAATTCTATGTTTCATGTTAAGATATAATATGATTTGCGAAGTGTCATGTATTCCTCGTCTACACTTCAAATGAATGTAAATGCGACACTTCCTTGCAAGGAAATAGCGTTTGCAGATGTCTACGTATCGAAGCAATAGAGTTCAAATGCTTCTTAAAACGAGATATTGCATCTGATATCTATGTTTCATGATAAGATATAATATTCATTGCGAAGTGTTATGCATTCCTCGTCAACGATTCAAATGAATGTAAATGCGACACTTCCATCCAAGGAAATAGCGTTTGCAGATGTCTACGTATCGTAGCAATAGAGTTCTAATGCTTCTTAAAACGCGATATCGCATTTCATTTCTATGTTTCATGGTAAGATATAATATGATTTGCGAAGTGTTATGTATTCCTCGTCTACACTTCAAATGAATGTAAATGCGACACTTCCTTGCTAGGAAATAGCGTCTGCAGATGTCTAGGTATCGTAGCAATAGAGTTCTAATGCTTCTTAGAACGCGATATCGCAATCTCATTTCTATGTTTCATGGTAAGATATAATATGATTTGCGAAGTGTCATGTATTCCTCGTCTACACTTCAAATGAATGTAAATGCGACACTTCCTTGCAAGGAAATAGCGTTTGCAAACGTCTACCTACCGTAGCAATAGAGTTCTAGTGCTTCTTAAAACGCGATATCGCATCTCATTTCTATATTTCATGGTAAGATATAATATGATTTGCGAAGTGTTATGTATTCCTTGTCTACACTTCAAATGAATGTAAGTGAAACACTTCCTTGCAAGGAAATAGCGTTTGCAGATGTCTACGTATCGTAGCAATAGAGTTCTTATGATTCTTAAAACGCGATATCGCATCTCATTTCAATGTTTCATGGTAAGGTATAATATGATTTGCGAAGTGTTATGTATTCCTCGTCTACACTTCAAATGAATGTAAATGCGATACTTCCTCGCTAGGAAATAGCGTTTGCAGATGTCCACCTATCGTAGCAATAGAGTTCTAATGCTTCTTAAAACGCGATATCGCATCTCAATTCTATGTTTCATGTTAAGATATAATATGATTTGCGAAGTGTCATGTATTCCTCGTCTACACTTCAAATGAATGTAAATGCGACACTTCCTTGCAAGGAATTAGCGTTTGCAGATGTCTACGTATCGTAGCAATAGAGTTCTTATGATTCTTAAAACGCGATATCGCATCTCATTTCTATATTTCATGGTAAGATATAATATGATTTGCGAAGTGTTATGTATTCCTCGTCTACACTTCAAATGAATGTAAATGCGACACTTCCATGCAAGGAAATAGCGTTTGTAGATGTCTACGTATCGTAGCAATAGAGTTCTTATGAATATTAAAACGCGATATCGCATCACATTTCTATGTTTCATGGTAAGGTATAATATGATTTGCGAAGTGTTATGTATTCCTCGTCTACACTTCAAATGAATGTAAATGCGACACTTCCTTGCAAGGAAATAGCGTTTGCAGATGTCTACGTATCGTAGAAATAGAGTTCTTATGATTTTTAAAACGCGATATCGCATCTCATTTCTATGTTTCATGGTAAGATATAATATGATTTGCGAAGTGTCATGTATTCCTCGTCTACACTTCAAATAAATGTAACTGCGACACTTCCTTGCAAGGAAATAGCGTTTGCAGATGTCTATGTATCGTAGCAATAGATTTCTAATGCTTCTTAAAACGCGATTTCGCATCTCATTTCTATCTTTCATGGTAAGATATAATATGATTTGCGAAGTGTCATGCATTCCTCGTCTTCGAATCAAATGAATGTAAGTGCGACACTTCCTTGCAAGGAAATAGCGTTTGCAGATGTCTACGTATCGTAGCAATAGAGATCATATGATTCTTAAAACGCGATATCGCATCTCATTTCTATGTTTCATGGTAAGATATAATATGATTTGCGAAGTGTTATGTATTCCTCGTCTACACTTCAAATGAATGTAAATGCGACACTTCGTTGCAAGGAAATAGCGTTTGCGAATGTCTATCTATCGTAGCAATAGTGTTCTAATGCTACTTAAAACGCGATATCGCATCTCGTTTCTATGTTTCATGGTAAGATATAATATGATTTGCGAAGTGTCATGTATTCCTCGTCTACACTTCAAATGAATGTAAATGCGACACTTCCTTGCAGGAAATAGCGTTTGCAGATGTCTACGTATCGTAGCAATAGAGTTCCTATGATTCTTAAAACGCGATATCGCATCTCATTTCTATGTTTCATGGTAAGATATAATATGAACTGCGAAGTGTCATGTATACCTCGTCTACACTTCAAATGAATGTAAATGCGACACTTCCTTGCAAGGAAATAGCGTTTGCGAATGTCTATCTATCGTAGCAATAGTGTTCTAATACTTCTTAAAACGCGATATCGCATCTCATTTCTATGTTTCATGGTAAGATATAATATGATTTGCGAAGTGTTGTGCATTCCTCGTCTACGATTCAAATGAATGTAAATGCGACACTTCCTTGTAAGGACATAGCGTTTGCAGATGTCTACGTATCGTAGCAATAGAGTTCTTATGATTCTTAAAACGCGATATCGCATCACATTTCTATGTTTCATGGTAAGATATAATATGATTTGCGAAGTGTCATGTATTCCTCGTCTACACTTCAAATGAATGTAAATGCGACACATCCTTGCAAGGAAATAGCGTTTGCAAACGTCTACCTACCGTAGCAATAGAGTTCTAATGCTTCTTAATACGCGATATCGCATCTCATTTCTATGATTCATGGTAAGATATAATATGATTTGCGAAGTGACATGTATTCCTCGTCTACACTTCAAATGAATGTAAATGCGACACTTCCATGCAAGGAAATAGCGTTTGTAGATGTCTACGTATCGTAGCAATAGAGTTCTTATGAATATTAAAACGCGATATCGCATCACATTTCTATGTTTCATGGTAAGGTATAATATGATTTGCGAAGTGTTATGTATCCCTCGTCTACACTTCAAATGAATGTAAATGCGACACTTCCTTGCAAGGAAATAGCGTTTGCAGATGTCTACGTATCGTAGCAATAGAGTTCTTATGATTTTTAAAACGCGATATCGCAACTCATTTCTATGTTTCATGGTACGATATAATATGATTTGCGAAGTGTCATGTATTCCTCGTCTACACTTCAAATGAATGTAAATGCGACACTTCCTTGCAAGGAAATAGCGTTTGCGAATGTCTATCTATCGTAGCAATTGTGTTCTAATACTTCTTAAAACGCGATATCGCATCTCATTTCTATGTTTCATGGTAAGATATAATATGATTTGCGAAGTGTTGTGCATTCCTCGTCTACGATTCAAATGAATGTAAATGCGACACTTCCTTGTAAGGACATAGCGTTTGCAGATGTCTAGGTATCGTAGCAATAGAGTTCTAATGCTTCTTAAAACGCGATATCGCATCTCATTTCTATGTTTCATGGTAAAATATAATATGATTTGCGAAGTGTTATGTATCCCTCGTCTACACTTCAAATGAATGTAAATGCGACACTTCCTTGCAAGGAAATAGCGTTTGCAAATGTCTACCTATCGTAGCAGTAGTGTTCTAATGCTTCTTAGAAGGCGATGTCGCATCTCATTTCTATGTTTCATGGAAAGATATAATATGATTTGCGAAGTGTTATGTATTCCTCGTCTACACATCAAATGAATGTAAATGCGACATTTCCTTGCAAGGAAATAGAGTTTGCAGATGTCTACGTATCGTAGCAATAGTTTTCTAATGCTTCTTAAAACGCGATATCGCATCTCATTTCTATGTTTCATGGTAAGATATAATATGATTTGCGAAGTGTCATGTATTCCTCATCTACACTTCAAATGAATGTAAATGCGACACTTCCTTGCAAGGAAATAGCGTTTGCGAATGTCTATCTATCGTAGCAATAGTGTTCTAATACTTCTTAAAACGCGATATCGCATCTCATTTCTATGTTTCATGGTAAGATATAATATGATTTGCGAAGTGTTGTGCATTCCTCGTCTACGATTCAAATGAATGTAAATGCGACACTTCCTTGTAAGGACATAGCGTTTGCAGATGTCTACGTATCGTAGCAATAGAGTTCTTATGATTCTTAAAACGCGATATCGCATCACATTTCTATGTTTCATGGTAAGATATAATATGATTTGCGAAGTGTCATGTATTCCTCGTCTACACTTCAAATGAATGTAAATGCGACACTTCCTTGCAAGGAAATAGCGTTTGCAAACGTCTACCTACCGTAGCAATAGAGTTCTAATGCTTCTTAAAACGCGATATCGCATCTCATTTCTATGATTCATGGTAAGATATAATATGATTTGCGAAGTGACATGTATTCCTCGTCTACACTTCAAATGAATGTAAATGCGACACTTCCTTGCAAGGAAATAGCGTTTGCAAACGAATACCTACCGCAGTAATAGAGTTCTAATGCTTCTTAAAACGCGATATCGCATCTCATTTCTATGTTTCATGGTAAGATATAATATGATTTGCGAAGTGTCATGTATTCCTCGTCTACACTTCAAATGAATGTAAATGCGACAATTCCTTGCTAGGAAATAGCGTCTGCATATGTCTAGGTATCGTAGCAAGAGTGTTCTAATGCTTCTTAAAACGCGATATCGCATCTCACTTCTATGTTTCATGGTAAGATATAATATGATTTGCTAAGTGTCATGTACTCTTCGTCTACACTTCAAATGAATGTAAATGCGACACTTCCTTGCAAGGAAATAGCGTTTGCAGATGTCTACGAATCGTAGCAATAGAGTTCTTATGATTCTTAATACGCGATATCGCATCTCATTTCTATGTTTCATGGTAAGACATAATATGATTTGCGAAGTGTTATGTATTCCTCGTCTACACTTCAAATGAATGTAAATGCGACACTTCCTTGCAAGGAAATAGCGTTTGCAAATGTCTACCTATCGTAGCAATAGAGTTCTAATGCTTCTTAAAACGCGATATCGCATCGCATTTCTATGTTTCATGGTAAGATATAATATGATTTGCGAAGTGTCATGTATTCCTCGCCTACACTTCAAATGAATGTAAATGCGACACTTCCTTGCAAGGAAAAAGCGTTTGCAGATGTCTACGTATCGAAGCAATAGAGTTCAAATGCTTCTTAAAACGAGATATTGCATCTGATATCTATGTTTCATGATAAGATATAATATTCATTGCGAAGTGTTATGCATTCCTCGTCAACGATTCAAATGAATGTAAATGCGACACTTCCATGCAAGGAAATAGCGTTTGCAGATGTCTACGTATCGTAGCAATAGAGTTCTAATGCTTCTTAAAACGCGATATCGCATTTCATTTCTATGTTTCATGGTAAGATATAATATGATTTGCGAAGTGTTATGTATTCCTCGTCAACACTTCAAATGAATGTAAATGCGACACTTCCTTGCAAGCAAATAGCGTTTGCAGATGTCTACGTATCGTAGCAATAGAGTTCTATTGATTCTTAAAACGCGATATCGCACCTCATTTCTATGTTTCATGGTAAGATATAATATGATTTGCGAAGTGTTATGTATTCTTCGTCTACACATCAAATCAATGTAAATGCGACACTTCCTTGCAAGGAAATAGCGTTTGCAGATGTCTACGTATCGTAGCAATAGAGTTCTTATGATTTTTAAAACGCGATATCGCATCTCATTTCTATGTTTCATGGTACGATATAATATGATTTGCGAAGTGTCATGTATTCCTCGTCTACACTTCAAATGAATGTAAATGCGACACTTCCTTGCAAGGAAATAGCGTTTGCAGATGTCTACCTATCGTAGCAATGGAGTTCTAATGCTTCTTAAAACGCGATATCGCATCTCATTTCTATGTTTCATGCTAAGATATAATATGATTTGCGAAGTGTCATGTATTCCTCGTCTACACTTCAAATGAATGTAAATGCGACACTTCCTTGCAAGGAAAAAGCGTTTGCAGATGTCTACGTATCGAAGCAATAGAGTTCAAATGCTTCTTAAAACGAGATATTGCATCTGATATCTATGTTTCATGATAAGATATAATATTCATTGCGAAGTGTTATGCATTCCTCGTCAACGATTCAAATGAATGTAAATGCGACACTTCCATGCAAGGAAATAGCGTTTGCAGATGTCTACGTATCGTAGCAATAGAGTTCTAATGCTTCTTAAAACGCGATATCGCATTTCATTTCTATGTTTCATGGTAAGATATAATATGATTTGCGAAGTGTTATGTATTCCTCGTCTACACTTCAAATGAATGTAAATGCGACACTTCCTTGCTAGGAAATAGCGTCTGCAGATGTCTAGGTATCGTAGCAATAGAGTTCTAATGCTTCTTAGAACGCGATATCGCAATCTCATTTCTATGTTTCATGGTAAGGTATAATATGATTTGCGAAGTGTCATGTATTCCTCGTCTACACTTCAAATGAATGTAAATGCGACACTTCCTTGCAAGGAAATAGCGTTTGCAAACGTCTACCTACCGTAGCAATAGAGTTCTAGTGCTTCTTAAAACGCGATATCGCATCTCATTTCTATATTTCATGGTAAGATATTATATGATTTGCGAAGTGTCATGTATTCCTCGTTTACACTTCAAATGAATGTAAATGCGACACTTCCATGCAAGGAAATAGCGTTTGTAGATGTCTACGTATCGTAGCAATAGAGTTCTTATGAATATTAAAACGCGATATCGCATCACATTTCTATGTTTCATGGTAAGGTATAATATGATTTGCGAAGTGTTATGTATTCCTCGTCTACACTTCAAATGAATGTAAATGCGACACTTCCTTGCAAGGAAATAGCGTTTGCAGATGTCTACGTATCGTAGAAGTAGAGTTCTTATGATTTTTAAAACGCGATATCGCATCTCATTTCTATGTTTCATGGTAAGATATAATATGATTTGCGAAGTGTCATGTATTCCTCGTCTACACTTCAAATACATGTAAATGCGACACTTCCCTGCAAGGAAATAGCGTTTGCAGATGTCTATGTATCGTAGCAATAGATTTCTAATGCTTCTTAAAACGCGATTTCGCATCTCATTTCTATGTTTCATGGTAAGATATAATATGATTTGCGAAGTGTCATGCATTCCTCGTCTTCGAATCAAATGAATGTAAATGCGACACTTCCTTGCAAGGAAATAGCGTTTGCAGATGTCTACGTATCGTAGCAATGGAGTTCTTATGATTCTTAAAACGCGATATCGCATCTCATTTCTATGTTTCATGGTAAGATATAATATGATTTGCGAAGTGTCATGTATTCCTCGTCTACACTTCAAATGAATGTAAATGCGACACTACCTTGCTAGGAAATAGCGTCTGCAGATGTCTAGGTATCGCAGCAATAGAGCTCTAATGCTTCTTAAAACGCGATATCGCATCTCATTTCTATGTTTCATGGTAAGATATAATATGATTTGCGAAGTGTTATGTATTCCTCGTCTACACTTCAAATGAATGTGAATGCGACACTTCCTCGCTAGGAAATAGCGTTTGCAGTTGTCTACGTATCGTAGCAATAGATTTCCAATGCTTCTTAAAACGCGATATCGCATCTCATTTCTATGTTTCATGGTAAGATATAATATGATTTGCGAAGTGTCATGTATTTCTCGTCTACACTTCAAATGAATGTAAATGCCACACTTACCTGAAAGGAAATAGCGTCTGCAGATGTCCAGGTATCGTAGCAATAGAGTTCTTATGATTCTTAAAACGCGATATCGCATCTCATTTCTATATTTCATGGTAAGATATAATATGATTTGCGAAGTGTTATGTATTCCTCGTCTACACTTCAAATGAATGTAAATGCGACACTCCCATGCAAGAAAATAGCGTTTGTAAATGTGTACGTATCGTAGCAATAGAGTTCTTATGAATATTAAAACGCGATATCGCATCACATTTCTATGTTTCATGGTAAGGTATAATATGATTTGCGAAGTGTTATGTATTCCTCGTCTACACTTCAAATGAATGTAAATGCGACACTTCCTTGCAGGAAATAGCGTTTGCAGATGTCTACGTATCGTAGCAAAAGAGTTCTAATGCTTCTTAAAACGCGATATCGCATCTCATTTCTATATTTCATGGTAAGGTATAATATGCTTTGCGAAGTGTTATGTATTCCTCGTCTACACTTCAAATGAATGTAAATGCGACACTTCCTTGCAAGGAAATAGCGTTTGCAGATGTCTACGTATCGTAGCAATAGAGTTCTTATGATTTTTAAAACGCGATATCGCATCTCATTTCTATGTTTCATGGTACGATATAATATGATTTGCGAAGTGTCATGTATTCCTCGTCTACACTTCAAATGAATGTAAATGCGACACTTCCTTGCAAGGAAATAGCGTTTGCAAACGTCTACCTACCGCAGCAATAGAGTTCTAATGCTTCTTAAAACGCGATATCGCATCTCATTTCTATATTTCATGGTAAGGTATAATATGATTTGCGAAGTGTTATGTATTCCTCGTCTACACTTCAAATGAATGTAAATGCGACACTTCCTTGCAAGGAAATAGCGTTTGCAGATGTCTACGTATCGTAGCAATAGAGTTCTTATGATTTTTAAAACGCGATATCGCATCTCATTTCTATGTTTCATGGTACGATATAATATGATTTGCGAAGTGTCATGTATTCCTCGTCTACACTTCAAATGAATGTAAATGCGACACTTCCTTGCAAGGAAATAGCGTTTGCAGATGTCTACCTATCGTAGCAATAGAGTTCTAATGCTTCTTAAAAAGCGATATCGCATCTAATTTCTATGTTTCATGGTAAGATATAATATGATTTGCGAAGTGTCATGTATTCCTCGTCTACACTTCAAATGAATGTAAATGCGACACTTCCTTGCAAGGAAATAGCGTTTGCAGATGTCTACGAATCGTAGCAATAGAGTTCTTATGATTCTTAATACGCGATATCGCATCTCATTTCTATGTTTCATGGTAAGACATAGTATGATTTGCGAAGTGTTATGTATTCCTCGTCTACACTTCAAATGAATGTAAATGCGACACTTCCTTGCAAGGAAATAGCGTTTGCAAATGTCTACCTATCGTAGCAATAGAGTTCTAATGCTTCTTAAAACGCGATATCGCATCGCATTTCTATGTTTCATGGTAAGATATAATATGATTTGCGAAGTGTCATGTATTCCTCGTCTACACTTCAAATGAATGTAAATGCGACACTTCCTTGCAAGGAAAAAGCGTTTGCAGATGTCTACGTATCGAAGCAATAGAGTTCAAGTGCTTCTTAAAACGAGATATTGCATCTGATATCTATGTTTCATGATAAGATATAATATTCATTGCGAAGTGTTATGCATTCCTCGTCAACGATTCAAATGAATGTAAATGCGACACTTCCATGCAAGCAAATAGCGTTTGCAGATGTCTACGTATCGTAGCAATAGAGTTCTAATGCTTCTTAAAACGCGATATCGCATTTCATTTCTATGTTTCATGGTAAGATATAATATGATTTGCGAAGTGTTATGTATTCCTCGTCAACACTTCAAATGAATGTAAATGCGACACTTCCTTGCTAGGAAATAGCGTCTGCAGATGTCTAGGTATCGTAGCAATAGAGTTCTAATGCTTCTTAGAACGCGATATCGCAATCTCATTTCTATGTTTCATGGTAAGATATAATATGATTTGCGAAGTGTCATGTATTCCTCGTCTACACTTCAAATGAATGTAAATGCGACACTTCCTTGCAAGGAAATAGCGTTTGCAAACGTCTACCTACCGTAGCAATAGAGTTCTAGTGCTTCTTAAAACGCGATATCGCATCTCATTTCTATATTTCATGGTAAGATATAATATGATTTGCGAAGTGTCATGTATTCCTCGTTTACACTTCAAATGAATGTAAATGCGACACTTCCATGCAAGGAAATAGCGTTTGTAGATGTCTACGTATCGTAGCAATAGAGTTCTTATGAATATTAAAACGCGATATCGCATCACATTTCTATGTTTCATGGTAAGGTATAATATGATTTGCGAAGTGTTATGTATTCCTCGTCTACACTTCAAATGAATGTAAATGCGACACTTCCTTGCAAGGAAATAGCGTTTGCAGATGTCTACGTATCGTAGAAATAGAGTTCTTATGATTTTTAAAACGCGATATCGCATCTCATTTCTATGTTTCATGGTAAGATATAATATGATTTGCGAAGTGTCATGTATTCCTCGTCTACACTTCAAATACATGTAAATGCGACACTTCCTTGCAAGGAAATAGCGTTTGCAGATGTCTATGTATCGTAGCAATAGATTTCTAATGCTTCTTAAAACGCGATTTCGCATCTCATTTCTATGTTTCATGGTAAGATATAATATGATTTGCGAAGTGTCATGCATTCCTCGTCTTCGAATCAAATGAATGTAAATGCGACACTTCCTTGCAAGGAAATAGCGTTTGCAGATGTCTACGTATCGTAGCAATGGAGTTCTTATGATTCTTAAAACGCGATATCGCATCTCATTTCTATGTTTCATGGTAAGATATAATATGATTTGCGAAGTGTCATGTATTCCTCGTCTACACTTCAAATGAATGTAAATGCGACACTACCTTGCTAGGAAATAGCGTCTGCAGATGTCTAGGTATCGCAGCAATAGAGTTCTAATGCTTCTTAAAACGCGATATCGCATCTCATTTCTATGTTTCATGGTAAGATATAATATGATTTGCGAAGTGTTATGTATTCCTCGTCTACACTTCAAATGAATGTGAATGCGACACTTCCTCGCTAGGAAATAGCGTTTGCAGTTGTCTACGTATCGTAGCAATAGATTTCCAATGCTTCTTAAAACGCGATATCGCATCTCATTTCTATGTTTCATGGTAAGATATAATATGATTTGCGAAGTGTCATGTATTTCTCGTCTACACTTCAAATGAATGTAAATGCGACACTTCCTTGCAAGGAAATAGCGTTTGCAGATGTCTACGTATCGTAGCAATAGAGTTCTTATGATTTTTAAAACGCGATATCGCATCTCATTTCTATGTTTCATGGTACGATATAATATGATTTGCGAAGTGTCATGTATTCCTCGTCTACACTTCAAATGAATGTAAATGCGACACTTCCTTGCAAGGAAATAGCGTTTGCAAACGTCTACCTACCGCAGCAATAGAGTTCTAATGCTTCTTAAAACGCGATATCGCATCACATTTCTATGTTTCATGGTAAGGTATAATATGATTTGCGAAGTGTTATGTATTCCTCGTCTACACTTCAAATGAATGTAAATGCGACACTACCTTGCTAGGAAATAGCGTCTGCAGATGTCTAGGTATCGCAGCAATAGAGTTCCAATGCTTCTTAAAACGCGTTATCGCATCTCATTTCTATGTTTCATGGTAAGGTATAATATGATTTGCGAAGTGTTATGTATTCCTCGTCTACACTTCAAATGAATGTGAATGCGACACTTCCTCTCTAGGAAATAGCGTTTGCAGTTGTCTACGTATCGTAGCAATAGATTTCCAATGCTTCTAAAAACGCGATATCGCATCTCACTTCTATGTTTCATGGTAAGATATAATATGATTTGCGAAGTGTCATGTATTTCCCGTCTACACTTCAAATGAATGTAAATGCCACACTTCCCTGATAGGAAATAGCGTCTGCAGATGTCCAGGTATCGTAGCAATTGAGTTCTTATGATTCTTAAAACGCGATATCGCATCTCACTTCTATGTTTCATGGTAAGATATAAAATGATTTCCGAAGTGTTATGTATTCCTCGTCTACACTTCAAATGAATGTAAATGCGATACTTCCTTGCAAGGAAATAGCGTTTGCAAACGTCTACCCATCGTAGCAATAGAGTTCTAATGCTTCTTAAAACGCGATATCGCATCTCATTTCTATATTTCATGGTAAGATATAACTTGATTTGCGAAGTGTCATGTATTCCTCGTCTACACTTCAAATGAATGTAAATGCGACACTTCCTTGCAAGGAAATAGCGTTTGCAGATGTCTATGTATCGTAACAATAGATTTCTAATGCTTCTAAAAACGCGATTTCGCATCTCATTTCTATGTTTCATGGTAAGATATAATATGATTTGCGAAGTGTTATGCATTCCTCGTCTACGATTCAAATGAATGTAAATGCGACACTTCCTTGCAAGGAAATAGCGTTTGCAGATATCTACGTATCGTAGCAATAGAGTTCTTATGATTCTGAAAACGCGATATCGCATCTCATTTCTATGTTTCATGGTAAGATATAATATGATTTGCGAAGTGTCATGTATTTCTCGTCTACACTTCAAATGAATGTAAATGCCACACTTCCCTGATAGGAAATAGCGTCTGCAGATGTCCAGGTATCGTAGCAATAGAGTTCTTATGATTCTTAAAACGCGATATCGCATCTCACTTCTATGTTTCATGGTAAGATATAAAATGATTTCCGAAGTGTTATGTATTCCTCGTCTACACTTCAAATGAATGTAAATGCGACACTTCCTTGCAAGGAAATAGCGTTTGCAAACGTCTACCTATCGTAGCAATAGAGTTCTAATGCTTCTTAAAACGCGATATCGCATCTCATTTCTATATTTCATGGTAAGATATAACTTGATTTGCGAAGTGTCATGTATTCCTCGTCTACACTTCAAATGAATGTAAATGCGACACTTCCTTGCAAGGAAATAGCGTTTGCAGATGTCTATGTATCGTAGCAATAGATTTCTAATGCTTCTTAAAACGCGATTTCGCATCTCATTTCTATGTTTCATGGTAAGATATAATATGATTTGCGAAGTGTTATGCATTCCTCGTCTACGATTCAAATGAATGTAAATGCGACACTTCCTTGCAAGGAAATAGCGTTTGCAGATGTCTACGTATCGTAGCAATAGAGTTCCAATGCTTCTTAAAACGCGATATCGCATCTCATTTCTATGTTTCATGGTAAGATATAATATGATTTGCGAAGTGTCATGTATTTCTCGTCTACACTTCAAATGAATGTAAATGCCACACTTCCCAGATAGGAAATAGCGTCTGCAGATGTCCACGTATCGTAGCAATAGAGTTCCTATGATTCTTAAAACGCGATATCGCATCTCATTTCTATGTTCCATGGTAAGATATAATATGATTTGCGAAGTGTCATGTATTCCTCGTCTACACTTCAAATGAATGTAAATGCGACACTACCTTGCTAGGAAATAGCGTTTGCAGATGTCTACGTATCGTAGCAATAGAGTTCTTATGATTCTGAAAACGCGATATCGCATCTCATTTCTATGTTTCATGGTAAGATATAATATGATTTGCGAAGTGTTATGTATTCCTCGACTACACTTCAAATGAATGTAAATGCGACACTTCCTTGCAAGGAAATAGCGTTTGCGAATGTCTAGCTATAATAGCAATAGTGTTCTAATGCTTCTTAAAACGCGATATCGCATCTCATCTCTATGTTTCATGGTAAGATATAATATGATTTGAGAAGTGTTATGTATTCCTCGTCTACACTTCAAATGAATGTAAATGCGACACTTCCTTGCAAGGAAATAGCGTTTGCAGATGTCTACGTATCGAAGCAATAGATTTCAAATGCTCCTTAAAACGAGATATTGCATCTCATATCTATGATTCATGATATGATATAATATTCATTGCGAAGTGTTATGCATTCCTCGTCTACGATTCAAATGAATGTAAATGCGACACTTCCTTGCAAGGAAATAGCGTTTGCAGATGTCTACGTATCGTAGCAATAGAGTTCTTATGATTTTTAAAACGCGATATCGCATCTCATTTCTATGTTTCATGGTACGATATAATATGATTTGCGAAGTGTCATGTATTCCTCGTCTACACTTCAAATGAATGTAAATGCGACACTTCCTTGCAAGGAAATAGCGTTTGCAAACGTCTACCTACCGCAGCAATAGAGTTCTAATGCTTCTTAAAACGCGATATCGCATCTCATTTCTATATTTCATGGTAAGATATAATATGATTTGCGAAGAGTTATGTATTCCTCGTCTACACTTCAAATGAATGTAAATGAGACACTTCCTTGCAAGGCAATAGCGTTTGCAGATGTCTACGTACCGTAGCAATAGAGTTCTTATGATTCTTAAATCGCGATATCGCATCTCATTTCTATGTTTCATGGTAAGGTATAATATGATTTGCGAAGTGTTATGTATTCCTCGTCTACACTTCAAATGAATGTGAATGCGACACTTCCTCGCTAGGAAATAGCGTTTGCAGATGTCTATGTATCGTAGCAATAGATTTCTAATGCTTCTTAAAACGCGATTTCGCATCTCATTTCTATGTTTCATGGTAAGATATAATATGATTTGCGAAGTGTTATGCATTCCTCGTCTACGATTCAAATGAATGTAAATGCGACACTTCCTTGCCAAGGAAATAGCGTTTGCAGATGTCTACGTATCGTAGCAATAGAGTTCTTATGATTCTTAAAACGCGATATCGCATCTCATTTCTATGTTTCATGGTAAGATATAATATGATTTGCGAAGTGTTATGTATTCCTCGTCTACACTTCAAATGAATGTGAATGCGACACTTCCTCGCTAGGAAATAGCGTTTGCAGTTGTCTACGTATCGTAGCAATAGATTTCCAATGCTTCTTAAAACGTGATATCGCATCTCATTTCTATGTTTCATGGTAAGATATAATATGATTTGCGAAGTGTCATGTATTTCTCGTCTACACTTCAAATGAATGTAAATGCCACACTTCCCTGATAGGAAATAGCGTCTGCAGATGTCCAGGTATCGTAGCAATAGAGTTCTTATGATTCTTAAAACGCGATATCGCATCTCATTTCTATGTTTCATGGTAAGATATAAAATGAATTCCGAAGTGTTATGTATTCCTCGTCTACACTTCAAATGAATGTAAATGCGACACTTCCTTGCAAGGAAATAGCGTTTGCAAACGTCTACCTGTCGTAGCAATAGAGTTCTAATGCTTCTTAAAACGCGATATCGCATCTCATTTCTGTATTTCATGGTAAGATATAATTTGATTTGCGAAGTGTCATGTATTCCTCGTCTATACTTCAAATGAATGTAAATGCGACACTTCCTTGCAAGGAAATAGCGTTTGCAGATGTCTATGTATCGTAGCAATAGATTTCTAATGCTTCTTAAAACGCGATTTCGCATCTCATTTCTATGTTTCATGGTAAGATATAATATGATTTGCGAAGTGTCATGTATTCCTCGTCTACACTTCAAATGAATGTAAATGCGACACTTCCTTGCAAGGAATTAGCGTTTGCAGATGTCTACGTATCGTAGCAATAGAGTTCTTATGATTTTTAAAACGCGATATCGCATCTCATTTCTATGTTTCATGGCAAGAAATATTATGATTTGCGAAGTGTCATGTATTCCTCGTCTACACTTCAAATAAATGTAAATGCGACACTTCCTTGCAAGGAACTAGCGTTTGCAGATGTCTACGTATCGTAGCAATAGAGTTCTTATGATTTTTAAAACGCGATATCGCATCTCATTTCTATGTTTCATGGTAAGATATAATATGGTTTGCGAAGTGTTATGTATTCCTCGTCTACACTTCAAATGAATGTAAATGCGACACTTCCTTTGCAAGGAAATAGCGTTTGCAGATGTCTACGTATCGTAGCAATAGATTTCTTATGATTCTTAAAACGCGATATCGCATCTCATTTCTATGTTTCATGGTAAGATATAATATTCATTGCGAAGTGTTATGCATACCTCGTCTACGATTGAAATGAATGTAAATGCGACACTTCCTTGCAAGGAAATAGCGTTTGCAGATGTCTACGTATCGTAGCAATAGAGTTCAAATGCTTCTTAACACGCGATATCGCATCTCATTTCTATGTTTGATGGTAAGATATAATATGATTTGCGAAGTGTTATGTATTCCTCGTCTACACTTCAAATGAATGTAAATGAGACACTTCCTTGCAAGGCAATAGCGTTTGCAGATGTCTACGTACCGTAGCAATAGAGTTCTTATGATTCTTAAAACGCGATATCGCATCTCATTTCTATGTTTCATGGTAAGGTATAATATGATTTGCGAAGTGTTATGTATTCCTCGTCTACACTTCAAATGAATGTAAATGCGACACTTCCTTGCAAGGAAATAGCGTTTGCGAATGTCTATCTATCGTAGCAATAGTGTTCTAATGCTTCTTAAAACGCGATATCGCATCTCATTTCTATGTTTCATGGTAAGATATAATATGATTTGCGAAGTGTCATGTATTTCTCGTCTACACTTCAAATGAATGTAAATGCCACACTTCCCTGATAGGAAATAGCGTCTGCAGATGTCCAGGTATCGTAGCAATAGAGTTCTTATGATTCTTAAAACGCGATATCGCATCTCATTTCTATGTTTCATGGTAAGATATAAAATGAATTCCGAAGTGTTATGTATTCCTCGTCTACACTTCAAATGAATGTAAATGCGACACTTCCTTGCAAGGAAATAGCGTTTGCAAACGTCTACCTGTCGTAGCAATAGAGTTCTAATGCTTCTTAAAACGCGATATCGCATCTCATTTCTGTATTTCATGGTAAGATATAATTTGATTTGCGAAGTGTCATGTATTCCTCGTCTATACTTCAAATGAATGTAAATGCGACACTTCCTTGCAAGGAAATAGCGTTTGCAGATGTCTATGTATCGTAGCAATAGATTTCTAATGCTTCTTAAAACGCGATTTCGCATCTCATTTCTATGTTTCATGGTAAGATATAATATGATTTGCGAAGTGTCATGTATTCCTCGTCTACACTTCAAATGAATGTAAATGCGACACTTCCTTGCAAGGAATTAGCGTTTGCAGATGTCTACGTATCGTAGCAATAGAGTTCTTATGATTTTTAAAACGCGATATCGCATCTCATTTCTATGTTTCATGGCAAGAAATATTATGATTTGCGAAGTGTCATGTATTCCTCGTCTACACTTCAAATAAATGTAAATGCGACACTTCCTTGCAAGGAACTAGCGTTTGCAGATGTCTACGTATCGTAGCAATAGAGTTCTTATGATTTTAAAACGCGATATCGCATCTCATTTCTATGTTTCATGGTAAGATATAATATGGTTTGCGAAGTGTTATGTATTCCTCGTCTACACTTCAAATGAATGTAAATGCGACACTTCCTTGCAAGGAAATAGCGTTTGCAGATGTCTACGTATCGAAGCAATAGAGTTCAAATGCTTCTTAAAACGAGATATTGCATCTCATATCTATGTTTCATGATAAGATATAATATTCATTGCTAAGTGTTATGCATTCCTCGTCTACGATTCATATGAATGTAAATGCGACACTTCCTTGCAAGGAAATAGCCTTTGCAGATGTCTACGTATCGTAGCAATAGAGTTCTTATGATTCCTAAAACGCGATATCGCATCTCATTTCTATGTTTCGTGGTAAGATATAATATGATTTGCGAAGTGTTATGTATTCCTCGTCTACACTTCAAATCAATGTAAATGCGACACTTCCTTGCAAGGAAATAGCGTTTGCAGATGTCTACGTATCGTAGCAATAGTGTTCTTATGATTCTTAAAACGCGATATCGCATCTCATTTCTATGTTTCATGGTAAGGTATAATATGATTTGCGAAGTGTTATGTATTCCTCGTCTACACTTCAAATGAATATAAATGCGACACTTCCTTGCAAGGAAATAGCGTTTGCAGATGTCTATGTATCGTAGCAATAGATTTCTAATGCTTCTTAAAACGTGATATCGCATCACATTTCTATGTTTCATGGTAAGATATAATATGATTTGCGAAGTGTTATGTATTCCTCGTCTACACTTCAAATGAATGTAAATGCGACACTTCCTTTGCAAGGAAATAGCGTTTGCAGATGTCTACGTATCGTAGCAATAGATTTCTTATGATTCTTAAAACGCGATATCGCATCTCATTTCTATGTTTCATGGTAAGATATAATATTCATTGCGAAGTGTTATGCATACCTCGTCTACGATTGAAATGAATGTAAATGCGACACTTCCTTGCAAGGAAATAGCGTTTGCAGATGTCTACGTATCGTAGCAATAGAGTTCAAATGCTTCTTAACACGCGATATCGCATCTCATTTCTATGTTTGATGGTAAGATATAATATGATTTGCGAAGTGTTATGTATTCCTCGTCTACACTTCAAATGAATGTAAATGAGACACTTCCTTGCAAGGCAATAGCGTTTGCAGATGTCTACGTACCGTAGCAATAGAGTTCTTATGATTCTTAAAACGCGATATCGCATCTCATTTCTATGTTTCATGGTAAGGTATAATATGATTTGCGAAGTGTTATGTATTCCTCGTCTACACTTCAAATGAATGTAAATGCGACACTTCCTTGCAAGGAAATAGCGTTTGCGAATGTCTATCTATCGTAGCAATAGTGTTCTAATGCTTCTTAAAACGCGATATCGCATCTCATTTCTATGTTTCATGGTAAGATATAATATGATTTGCGAAGTGTTATGCATTCCTCGTCTACGATTCAAATGAATGTAAATGCGACACTTCCTTGCAAGGAAATAGCGTTTGCAGATGTCTACGTATCGTAGCAATAGGGTTCTTATGATTCTTAAAACGCGATATCGCATCTCATTTCTATGTTTGATGGTAAGATATAATATGATTTGCGAAGTGTTATGTATTCCTCGTCTACACTTCAAATGAATGTAAATGCGACACTTCCTTGCAAGGAAATAGCGTTTGCGAATGTCTAGCTATCATAGCAATAGTGTTCTAATGCTTCTTAAAACGCGATATCGCATCTCATCTCTATGTTTCATGGTAAGATATAATATGATTTGCGAAGTGTTATGTATTCCTCGTCTACACTTCAAATGAATGTAAATGCGACACTTCCTTGCAAGGAAATAGCGTTTGCAGATGTCTACGTATCGAAGCAATAGATTTCAAATGCTCCTTAAAACGAGATATTGCATCTCATATCTATGATTCATGATAAGATATAATATTCATTGCGAAGTGTTATGCATTCCTCGTCTACGATTCAAATGAATGTAAATGCGACACTTCCTTGCAAGGAAATAGCGTTTGCAGATGTCTACGTATCGTAGCAATAGAGTTCTTATGATTTTTAAAACGCGATATCGCATCTCATTTCTATGTTTCATGGTACGATATAATATGATTTGCGAAGTGTCATGTATTCCTCGTCTACACTTCAAATGAATGTAAATGCGACACTTCCTTGCAAGGAAATAGCGTTTGCAAACGTCTACCTACCGCAGCAATAGAGTTCTAATGCTTCTTAAAACGCGATATCGCATCTCATTTCTATATTTCATGGTAAGATATAATATGATTTGCGAAGAGTTATGTATTCCTCGTCTACACTTCAAATGAATGTAAATGAGACACTTCCTTGCAAGGCAATAGCGTTTGCAGATGTCTACGTACCGTAGCAATAGAGTTCTTATGATTCTTAAAACGCGATATCGCATCTCATTTCTATGTTTCATGGTAAGATATAATATGATTTGCGAAGTGTTATGTATTCCTCGTCTACACTTCAAATGAATGTAAATGCGACACTTCCTTGCAAGGAAATAGCGTTTGCGAATGTCTATCTATCGTAGCAATAGTGTTCTAATGCTTCTTAAAACGCGATATCGCATCTCATTTCTATGTTTCATGGTAAGATATAATATGATTTGCGAAGTGTTATGCATTCCTCGTCTACGATTCAAATGAATGTAAATGCGACACTTCCTTGCAAGGAAATAGCGTTTGCAGATGTCTACGTAACGTAGCAATAGAGTTCTTATGATTCTTAAAACGCGATATCGCATCTCATTTCTATGTTTCATGGTAAGATATAATATGATTTGCGAAGTGTCATGTATTCCTCGTCTACACTTCAAATGAATGTAAATGCGACACTACCTTGCTAGGAAATAGCGTCTGCAGATGTCTAGGTATCGCAGCAATAGAGTTCCAATGCTTCTTAAAACGCGATATCGCATCTCATTTCTATGTTTCATGGTAAGATATAATATGATTTGCGAAGTGTTATGTATTCCTCGTCTACACTTCAAATGAATGTGAATGCGGCACTTCCTCGCTAGGAAATAGCGTTTGCAGATGTCTATGTATCGTAGCAATAGATTTCTAATGCTTCTTAAAACGCGATTTCGCATCTCATTTCTATGTTTCATGGTAAGATATAATATTCATTGCGAAGTGTTATGCATTCCTCGTCTACGATTCAAATGAATGTAAATGCGACACTTCCTTGCAAGGAAATAGCGTTTGCAGATGTCTACGTATCGTAGCAATAGAGTTCTTATGATTCTTAAAACGCGA
The DNA here is from genome assembly GCF_050948175.1 of Xylocopa sonorina. Taxonomy (NCBI): domain Eukaryota; kingdom Metazoa; phylum Arthropoda; class Insecta; order Hymenoptera; family Apidae; genus Xylocopa; species Xylocopa sonorina. The sequence goes on along the minus strand of NW_027490687.1, from coordinate 12,511 downwards.
TATCGCATCTCATTTCTATGTTTGATGGTAAGATATAATATGATTTGCGAAGTGTTATGTATTCCTCGTCTACACTTCAAATGAATGTAAATGCGACACTTCCTTGCAAGGAAATAGCGTTTGCGAATGTCTAGCTATCATAGCAATAGTGTTCTAATGCTTCTTAAAACGCGATATCGCATCTCATCTCTATGTTTCATGGTAAGATATAATATGATTTGCGAAGTGTTATGTATTCCTCGTCTACACTTCAAATGAATGTAAATGCGACACTTCCTTGCAAGGAAATAGCGTTTGCAGATGTCTACGTATCGAAGCAATAGATTTCAAATGCTCCTTAAAACGAGATATTGCATCTCATATCTATGATTCATGATAAGATATAATATTCATTGCGAAGTGTTATGCATTCCTCGTCTACGATTCAAATGAATGTAAATGCGACACTTCCTTGCAAGGAAATAGCGTTTGCAGATGTCTACGTATCGTAGCAATAGAGTTCTTATGATTTTTAAAACGCGATATCGCATCTCATTTCTATGTTTCATGGTACGATATAATATGATTTGCGAAGTGTCATGTATTCCTCGTCTACACTTCAAATGAATGTAAATGCGACACTTCCTTGCAAGGAAATAGCGTTTGCGAATGTCTTTTTATCGTAGCAATAGTGTTCTAATGCTTCTTAAAACGCGATATCGCATCTCATTTCTATGTTTCATGGTAAGATATAATATGATTTGCGAAGTGTTATGCATTCCTCGTCTACGATTCAAATGAATGTAAATGCGACACTTCCTTGCAAGGAAATAGCGTTTGCAGATGTCTACGTATCGTAGCAATAGAGTTCTTATGATTCTTAAAACGCGATATCGCATCTCATTTCTATTTTTCATGGTAAGATATAATATGATTTGCGAAGTGTCATGTATTCCTCGTCTACACTTCAAATGAATGTAAATGCGACACTACCTTGCTAGGAAATAGCGTCTGCAGATGTCTAGGTATCGCAGCAATAGAGTTCCAATGCTTCTTAAAACGCGATATCGCATCTCATTTCTATGTTTCATGGTAAGATATAATATGATTTGCGAAGTGTTATGTATTCCTCGTCTACACTTCAAATGAATGTGAATGCGGCACTTCCTCGCTAGGAAATAGCGTTTGCAGATGTCTATGTATCGTAGCAATAGATTTCTAATGCTTCTTAAAACGCGATTTCGCATCTCATTTCTATGTTTCATGGTAAGATATAATATTCATTGCGAAGTGTTATGCACTCCTCGTCTACGATTCAAATGAATGTAAATGCGACACTTCCTTGCAAGGAAATAGCGTTTGCAGATGTCTACGTAACGTAGCAATAGAGTTCTTATGATTCTTAAAACGCGATATCGCATCTCATTTCTATGTTTCATGGTAAGATATAATATGATTTGCGAAGTGTCATGTATTCCTCGTCTACACTTCAAATGAATGTAAATGCGACACTACCTTGCTAGGAAATAGCGTCTGCAGATGTCTAGGTATCGCAGCAATAGAGTTCCAATGCTTCTTAAAACGCGATATCGCATCTCATTTCTATGTTTCATGGTAAGATATAATATGATTTGCGAAGTGTTATGTATTCCTCGTCTACACTTCAAATGAATGTGAATGCGGCACTTCCTCGCTAGGAAATAGCGTTTGCAGATGTCTATGTATCGTAGCAATAGATTTCTAATGCTTCTTAAAACGCGATTTCGCATCTCATTTCTATGTTTCATGGTAAGATATAATATTCATTGCGAAGTGTTATGCATTCCTCGTCTACGATTCAAATGAATGTAAATGCGACACTTCCTTGCAAGGAAATAGCGTTTGCAGATGTCTACGTATCGTAGCAATAGAGTTCTTATGATTCTTAAAACGCGATATCGCATCTCATTTCTATGTTTGATGGTAAGATATAATATGATTTGCGAAGTGTTATGTATTCCTCGTCTACACTTCAAATGAATGTAAATGCGACACTTCCTTGCAAGGAAATAGCGTTTGCGAATGTCTAGCTATCATAGCAATAGTGTTCTAATGCTTCTTAAAACGCGATATCGCATCTCATCTCTATGTTTCATGGTAAGATATAATATGATTTGCGAAGTGTTATGTATTCCTCGTCTACACTTCAAATGAATGTAAATGCGACACTTCCTTGCAAGGAAATAGCGTTTGCAGATGTCTACGTATCGAAGCAATAGATTTCAAATGCTCCTTAAAACGAGATATTGCATCTCATATCTATGATTCATGATAAGATATAATATTCATTGCGAAGTGTTATGCATTCCTCGTCTACGATTCAAATGAATGTAAATGCGACACTTCCTTGCAAGGAAATAGCGTTTGCAGATGTCTACGTATCGTAGCAATAGAGTTCTTATGATTTTTAAAACGCGATATCGCATCTCATTTCTATGTTTCATGGTACGATATAATATGATTTGCGAAGTGTCATGTATTCCTCGTCTACACTTCAAATGAATGTAAATGCGACACTTCCTTGCAAGGAAATAGCGTTTGCGAATGTCTATCTATCGTAGCAATAGTGTTCTAATGCTTCTTAAAACGCGATATCGCATCTCATTTCTATGTTTCATGGTAAGATATAATATGATTTGCGAAGTGTTATGCATTCCTCGTCTACGATTCAAATGAATGTAAATGCGACACTTCCTTGCAAGGAAATAGCGTTTGCAGATGTCTACGTATCGTAGCAATAGAGTTCTTATGATTCTTAAAACGCGATATCGCATCTCATTTCTATTTTTCATGGTAAGATATAATATGATTTGCGAAGTGTCATGTATTCCTCGTCTACACTTCAAATGAATTAAATGCGACACTACCTTGCTAGGAAATAGCGTCTGCAGATGTCTAGGTATCGCAGCAATAGAGTTCCAATGCTTCTTAAAACGCGATATCGCATCTCATTTCTATGTTTCATGGTAAGATATAATATGATTTGCGTAGTGTTATGTATTCCTCGTCTACACTTCAAATGAATGTGAATGCGGCACTTCCTCGCTAGGAAATAGCGTTTGCAGATGTCTATGTATCGTAGCAATAGATTTCTAATGCTTCTTAAAACGCGATTTCGCATCTCATTTCTATGTTTCATGGTAAGATATAATATTCATTGCGAAGTGTTATGCACTCCTCGTCTACGATTCAAATGAATGTAAATGCGACACTTCCTTGCAAGGAAATAGCGTTTGCAGATGTCTACGTATCGTAGCAATAGAGTTCTTATGATTCTTAAAACGCGATATCGCATCTCATTTCTATGTTTCATGGTAAGATATAAAATGAATTCCGAAGTGTTATGTATTCCTCGTCTACACTTCAAATGAATGTAAATGCGACACTTCCTTGCAAGGAAATAGCGTTTGCGAATGTCTAGCTATCATAGCAATAGTGTTCTAATGCTTCTTAAAACGCGATATCGCATCTCATCTCTATGTTTCATGGTAAGATATAATATGATTTGCGAAGTGTTATGTATTCCTCGTCTACACTTCAAATGAATGTAAATGCGACACTTCCTTGCAAGGAAATAGCGTTTGCAGATGTCTACGTATCGAAGCAATAGATTTCAAATGCTCCTTAAAACGAGATATTGCATCTCATATCTATGTTTCATGATAAGATATAATATTCATTGCGAAGTGTTATGCATTCCTCGTCTACGATTCAAATGAATGTAAATGCGACACTTCCTTGCAAGGAAATAGCGTTTGCAGATGTCTACGTATCGTAGCAATAGAGTTCTTATGATTTTTAAAACGCGATATCGCATCTCATTTCTATGTTTCATGGTACGATATAATATGATTTGCGAAGTGTCATGTATTCCTCGTCTACACTTCAAATGAATGTAAATGCGACACTTCCTTGCAAGGAAATAGCGTTTGCAAACGTCTACCTACCGCAGCAATAGAGTTCTAATGCTTCTTAAAACGCGATATCGCATCTCATTTCTATATTTCATGGTAAGATATAATATGATTTGCGAAGTGTTATGTATTCCTCGTCTACACTTCAAATGAATGTAAATGAGACACTTCCTTGCAAGGCAATAGCGTTTGCAGATGTCTACGTACCGTAGCAATAGAGTTCTTATGATTCTTAAAACGCGATATCGCATCTCATTTCTATGTTTCATGGTAAGGTATAATATGATTTGCGAAGTGTTATGTATTCCTCGTCTACACTTCAAATGAATGTAAATGCGACACTTCCTTGCAAGGAAATAGCGTTTGCGAATGTTTATCTATCGTAGCAATAGTGTTCTAATGCTTCTTAAAACGCGATATCGCATCTCATTTCTATGTTTCATGGTAAGATATAATATGATTTGCGAAGTGTTATGCATTCCTCGTCTACGATTCAAATGAATGTAAATGCGACACTTCCTTGCAAGGAAATAGCGTTTGCAGATGTCTACGTATCGTAGCAATAGAGTTCTTATGATTCTTAAAACGCGATATCGCATCTCATTTCTATGTTTCATGGTAAGATATAATATGATTTGCGAAGTGTCATGTATTCCTCGTCTACACTTCAAATGAATGTAAATGCGACACTACCTTGCTAGGAAATAGCGTCTGCAGATGTCTAGGTATCGCAGCAATAGAGTTCCAATGCTTCTTAAAACGCGATATCGCATCTCATTTCTATGTTTCATGGTAAGATATAATATGATTTGCGAAGTGTTATGTATTCCTCGTCTACACTTCAAATGAATGTGAATGCGACACTTCCTCGCTAGGAAATAGCGTTTGCAGATGTCTATGTATCGTAGCAATAGATTTCTAATGCTTCTTAAAACGCGATTTCGCATCTCATTTCTATGTTTCATGGTAAGATATAATATGATTTGCGAAGTGTCATGTATTCCTCGTCTACACTTCAAATGAATGTAAATGCGACACTTCCTTGCAAGGAATTAGCGTTTGCAGATGTCTACGTATCGTAGCAATAGAGTTCTTATGATTTTTAAAACGCGATATCGCATCTCATTTCTATGTTTCATGGCAAGAAATATTATGATTTGCGAAGTGTCATGTATTCCTCGTCTACACTTGAAATAAATGTAAATGCGACACTTCCTTGCAAGGAAATAGCGTTTGCAGATGTCTACGTATCGAAGCAATAGAGTTCAAATGCTTCTTAAAACGAGATATTGCATCTCATATCTATGTTTCATGATAAGATATAATATTCATTGCTAAGTGTTATGCATTCCTCGTCTACGATTCATATGAATGTAAATGCGACACTTCCTTGCAAGGAAATAGCGTTTGCAGATGTCTACGTATCGTAGCAATAGAGTTCTTATGATTCTTAAACCGCGATATCGCATCTCATTTCTATGTTTCGTGGTAAGATATAATATGATTTGCGAAGTGTTATGTATTCCTCGTCTACACTTCAAATCAATGTAAATGCGACACTTCCTTGCAAGGAAATAGCGTTTGCAGATGTCTACGTATCGTAGCAATAGTGTTCTTATGATTCTTAAAACGCGATATCGCATCTCATTTCTATGTTTCATGGTAAGGTATAATATGATTTGCGAAGTGTTATGTATTCCTCGTCTACACTTCAAATGAATGTAAATGCGACACTTCCTTGCAAGGAAATAGCGTTTGCAGATGTCTATGTATCGTAGCAATAGATTTCTAATGCTTCTTAAAACGTGATATCGCATCTCATTTCTATGTTTCATGGTAAGATATAATATGATTTGCGAAGTGTTATGTATTCCTCGTCTACACTTCAAATGAATGTAAATGCGACACTTCCTTTGCAAGGAAATAGCGTTTGCAGATGTCTATGTATCGTAGCAATAGATTTCTTATGATTCTTAAAACGCGATATCGCATCTCATTTCTATGTTTCATGGTAAGATATAATATTCAATGCGAAGTGTTATGCATACCTCGTCTACGATTGAAATGAATGTAAATGCGACACTTCCTTGCAAGGAAATAGCGTTTGCAGATGTCTACGTATCGTAGCAATAGAGTTCTTATGATTCTTAAAACGCGATATCGCATCTCATTTCTATGTTTCATGGTAAGATATAATATGATTTGCGAAGTGTTATGTATTCCTCGTCTACACTTCAAATGAATGTAAATGCGACACTTCCTTGCAAGGAAATAGCGTTTGCAGATGTCTACGTATCGTAGCAATAGATTTCTTATGATTCTTAAAACGCGATATCGCATCTCATTTCTATGTTTCATGGTAAGATATAATATTCATTGCGAAGTGTTATGCATACCTCGTCTACGATTGAAATGAATGTAAATGAGACACTTCCTTGCAAGGAAATAGCGTTTGCAAACGTCTACCTACCGCAGCAATAGTGTTCTAATGCTTCTTAAAACGCGATATCGCATCTCATTTCTATATTTCATGGTAAGGTATAATATGATTTGCGAAGTGTTATGTATTCCTCGTCTACACTTCAAATGAATGTAAATGCGACACTTCCTTGCAAGGAAATAGCGTTTGCAAACGTCTACCTACCGCAGCAATAGTGTTCTAATGCTTCTTAAAACGCGATATCGCATCTCATTTCTATATTTCATGGTAAGGTATAATATGATTTGCGAAGTGTTATGTATTCCTCGTCTACACTTCAAATGAATGTAAATGCGACACTTCCTTGCAAGGAAATAGCGTTTGCAGATGTCTACGTATCGTAGCAATAGAGTTCTTATGATTTTTAAAACGCGATATCGCATCTCATTTCTATATTTCATGGTAAGATATAATATGATTTGCGAAGTGTAATGTATTCCTCGTCTACACTTCAAATGAATGTAAATGAGACACTTCCTTGCAAGGAAATAGCGTTTGCAGATGTCTACGTACCGTAGCAATAGAGTTCTTATGATTCTTAAAACGCGATATCGCATCTCATTTCTATGTTTCATGGTAAGGTATAATATGATTTGCGAAGTGTTATGTATTCCTCGTCTACACTTCAAATGAATGTAAATGCGACACTTCCTTGCAAGGAAATAGCGTTTGCGAATGTCTATCTATCGTAGCAATAGTGTTCTAATGCTTCTTAAAACGCGATATCGCATCTCATTTCTATGTTTCATGGTAAGATATAATATGATTTGCGAAGTGTTATGCATTCCTCGTCTACGATTCAAATGAATGTAAATGCGACACTTCCTTGGAAGGAAATAGCGTTTGCAGATGTCTACGTATCGTAGCAATAGAGTTCTTATGATTCTTAAAACGCGATATCGCATCTCATTTCTATGTTTCATGGTAAGATATAATATGATTTGCGAAGTGTCATGTTTTCCTCGTCTACACATCAAATGAATGTAAATGCGACACTACCTTGCTAGGAAATAGCGTCTGCAGATGTCTAGGTATCGCAGCAATAGAGTTCCAATGCTTCTTAAAACGCGATATCGCATCTCATTTCTATGTTTCATGGTAAGATATAATATGATTTGCGAAGTGTTATGTATTCCTCGTCTACACTTCAAATGAATGTGAATGCGGCACTTCCTCGCTAGGAAATAGCGTTTGCAGATGTCTATGTATCGTAGCAATAGATTTCTAATGCTTCTTAAAACGCGATTTCGCATCTCATTTCTATGTTTCATGGTAAGATATAATATTCATTGCGAAGTGTTATGCATTCCTCGTCTACGATTCAAATGAATGTAAATGCGACACTTCCTTGCAAGGAAATAGCGTTTGCAGATGTCTACGTATCGTAGCAATAGAGTTCTTATGATTCTTAAAACGCGATATCGCATCTCATTTCTATGTTTGATGGTAAGATATAATATGATTTGCGAAGTGTTATGTATTCCTCGTCTACACTTCAAATGAATGTAAATGCGACACTTCCTTGCAAGGAAATAGCGTTTGCGAATGTCTAGCTATCATAGCAATAGTGTTCTAATGCTTCTTAAAACGCGATATCGCATCTCATCTCTATGTTTCATGGTAAGATATAATATGATTTGCGAAGTGTTATGTATTCCTCGTCTACACTTCAAATGAATGTAAATGCGACACTTCCTTGCAAGGAAATAGCGTTTGCAGATGTCTACGTATCGAAGCAATAGATTTCAAATGCTCCTTAAAACGAGATATTGCATCTCATATCTATGATTCATGATAAGATATAATATTCATTGCGAAGTGTTATGCATTCCTCGTCTACGATTCAAATGAATGTAAATGCGACACTTCCTTGCAAGGAAATAGCGTTTGCAGATGTCTACGTATCGTAGCAATAGAGTTCTTATGATTTTTAAAACGCGATATCGCATCTCATTTCTATGTTTCATGGTACGATATAATATGATTTGCGAAGTGTCATGTATTCCTCGTCTACACTTCAAATGAATGTAAATGCGACACTTCCTTGCAAGGAAATAGCGTTTGCGAATGTCTTTTTATCGTAGCAATAGTGTTCTAATGCTTCTTAAAAACGCGATATCGCATCCTCATTTCTATGTTTCATGGTAAGATATAATATGATTTGCGAAGTGTTATGCATTCCTCGTCTACGATTCAAATGAATGTAAATGCGACACTTCCTTGCAAGGAAATAGCGTTTGCAGATGTCTACGTATCGTAGCAATAGAGTTCTTATGATTCTTAAAACGCGATATCGCATCTCATTTCTATTTTTCATGGTAAGATATAATATGATTTGCGAAGTGTCATGTATTCCTCGTCTACACTTCAAATGAATGTAAATGCGACACTACCTTGCTAGGAAATAGCGTCTGCAGATGTCTAGGTATCGCAGCAATAGAGTTCCAATGCTTCTTAAAACGCGATATCGCATCTCATTTCTATGTTTCATGGTAAGATATAATATGATTTGCGAAGTGTTATGTATTCCTCGTCTACACTTCAAATGAATGTGAATGCGGCACTTCCTCGCTAGGAAATAGCGTTTGCAGATGTCTATGTATCGTAGCAATAGATTTCTAATGCTTCTTAAAACGCGATTTCGCATCTCATTTCTATGTTTCATGGTAAGATATAATATTCATTGCGAAGTGTTATGCACTCCTCGTCTACGATTCAAATGAATGTAAATGCGACACTTCCTTGCAAGGAAATAGCGTTTGCAGATGTCTACGTAACGTAGCAATAGAGTTCTTATGATTCTTAAAACGCGATATCGCATCTCATTTCTATGTTTTCATGGTAAGATATAATATGATTTGCGAAGTGTCATGTATTCCTCGTCTACACTTCAAATGAATGTAAATGCGACACTACCTTGCTAGGAAATAGCGTCTGCAGATGTCTAGGTATCGCAGCAATAGAGTTCCAATGCTTCTTAAAACGCGATATCGCATCTCATTTCTATGTTTCATGGTAAGATATAATATGATTTGCGAAGTGTTATGTATTCCTCGTCTACACTTCAAATGAATGTGAATGCGGCACTCCTCGCTAGGAAATAGCGTTTGCAGATGTCTATGTATCGTAGCAATAGATTTCTAATGCTTCTTAAAACGCGATTTCGCATCTCATTTCTATGTTTCATGGTAAGATATAATATTCATTGCGAAGTGTTATGCATTCCTCGTCTACGATTCAAATGAATGTAAATGCGACACTTCCTTGCAAGGAAATAGCGTTTGCAGATGTCTACGTATCGTAGCAATAGAGTTCTTATGATTCTTAAAACGCGATATCGCATCTCATTTCTATGTTTGATGGTAAGATATAATATGATTTGCGAAGTGTTATGTATTCCTCGTCTACACTTCAAATGAATGTAAATGCGACACTTCCTTGCAAGGAAATAGCGTTTGCGAATGTCTAGCTATCATAGCAATAGTGTTTCTAATGCTTCTTAAAACGCGATATCGCATCTCATCTCTATGTTTCATGGTAAGATATAATATGATTTGCGAAGTGTTATGTATTCCTCGTCTACACTTCAAATGAATGTAATGCGACACTTCCTTGCAAGGAAATAGCGTTTGCAGATGTCTACGTATCGAAGCAATAGATTTCAAATGCTCCTTAAAACGAGATATTGCATCTCATATCTATGATTCATGATAAGATATAATATTCATTGCGAAGTGTTATGCATTCCTCGTCTACGATTCAAATGAATGTAAATGCGACACTTCCTTGCAAGGAAATAGCGTTTGCAGATGTCTACGTATCGTAGCAATAGAGTTCTTATGATTTTTAAAACGCGATATCGCATCTCATTTCTATGTTTCATGGTACGATATAATATGATTTGCGAAGTGTCATGTATTCCTCGTCTACACTTCAAATGAATGTAAATGCGACACTTCCTTGCAAGGAAATAGCGTTTGCGAATGTCTATCTATCGTAGCAATAGTGTTCTAATGCTTCTTAAAACGCGATATCGCATCTCATTTCTATGTTTCATGGTAAGATATAATATGATTTGCGAAGTGTTATGCATTCCTCGTCTACGATTCAAATGAATGTAAATGCGACACTTCCTTGCAAGGAAATAGCGTTTGCAGATGTCTACGTATCGTAGCAATAGAGTTCTTATGATTCTTAAAACGCGATATCGCAATCTCATTTCTATTTTTCATGGTAAGATATAATATGATTTTGCGAAGTGTCATGTATTCCTCGTCTACACTTCAAATGAATTAAATGCGACACTACCTTGCTAGGAAATAGCGTCTGCAGATGTCTAGGTATCGCAGCAATAGAGTTCCAATGCTTCTTAAAACGCGATATCGCATCTCATTTCTATGTTTCATGGTAAGATATAATATGATTTGCGAAGTGTTATGTATTCCTCGTCTACACTTCAAATGAATGTGAATGCGGCACTTCCTCGCTAGGAAATAGCGTTTGCAGATGTCTATCGTATCGTAGCAATAGATTTCTAATGCTTCTTAAAACGCGATTTCGCATCTCATTTCTATGTTTCATGGTAAGATATAATATTCATTGCGAAGTGTTATGCACTCCTCGTCTACGATTCAAATGAATGTAAATGCGACACTTCCTTGCAAGGAAATAGCGTTTGCAGATGTCTACGTATCGTAGCAATAGAGTTCTTATGATTCTTAAAACGCGATATCGCATCTCATTTCTATGTTTCATGGTAAGATATAAAATGAATTCCGAAGTGTTATGTATTCCTCGTCTACACTTCAAATGAATGTAAATGCGACACTTCCTTGCAAGGAAATAGCGTTTGCGAATGTCTAGCTATCATAGCAATAGTGTTCTAATGCTTCTTAAAACGCGATATCGCATCTCATCTCTATGTTTCATGGTAAGATATAATATGATTTGCGAAGTGTTATGTATTCCTCGTCTACACTTCAAATGAATGTAAATGCGACACTTCCTTGCAAGGAAATAGCGTTTGCAGATGTCTACGTATCGAAGCAATAGATTTCAAATGCTCCTTAAAACGAGATATTGCATCTCATATCTATGTTTCATGATAAGATATAATATTCATTGCGAAGTGTTATGCATTCCTCGTCTACGATTCAAATGAATGTAAATGCGACACTTCCTTGCAAGGAAAATAGCGTTTGCAGATGTCTACGTATCGTAGCAATAGAGTTCTTATGATTTTTAAAACGCGATATCGCATCTCATTTCTATGTTTCATGGTACGATATAATATGATTTGCGAAGTGTCATGTATTCCTCGTCTACACTTCAAATGAATGTAAATGCGACACTTCCTTGCAAGGAAATAGCGTTTGCAAACGTCTACCTACCGCAGCAATAGAGTTCTAATGCTTCTTAAAACGCGATATCGCATCTCATTTCTATATTTCATGGTAAGATATAATATGATTTGCGAAGTGTTATGTATTCCTCGTCTACACTTCAAATGAATGTAAATGAGACACTTCCTTGCAAGGCAATAGCGTTTGCAGATGTCTACGTACCGTAGCAATAGAGTTCTTATGATTCTTAAAACGCGATATCGCATCTCATTTCTATGTTTCATGGTAAGGTATAATATGATTTGCGAAGTGTTATGTATTCCTCGTCTACACTTCAAATGAATGTAAATGCGACACTTCCTTGCAAGGAAATAGCGTTTGCGAATGTTTATCTATCGTAGCAATAGTGTTTCTAATGCTTCTTAAAACGCGATATCGCATCTCATTTCTATGTTTCATGGTAAGATATACATATGATTTGCGAAGTGTTATGCATTCCTCGTCTACGATTCAAATGAATGTAAATGCGACACTTCCTTGCAAGGAAATAGCGTTTGCAGATGTCTACGTATCGTAGCAATAGAGTTCTTATGATTCTTAGAAACGCGATATCGCATCTCATTTCTATGTTTCATGGTAAGATATAATATGATTTGCGAAGTGTCATGTATTCCTCGTCTACACTTCAAATGAATGTAAATGCGACACTACCCTTGCTAGGAAATAGCGTCTGCAGATGTCTAGGGTATCGCAGCAAT